>NW_026878236.1:0-10652 GCF_032173495.1 Musca vetustissima | reverse complement strand
TCGTCCTATTTCATGTAAATGGTGCACCAAAGTCGTTAAATATCTTTTGATTTGCACGAAATTTGGCATAACGTACTGAATTGAGCCTAGAAAGATGTCAGCCAAGTTTCGAGCAAATCGGTCCAGATTTCTATATAGCTCCCATATATAGTTTCGTCCGATTTCATGTAAATGATGCACCAAAGTCGCAATATATCTTTCGATTTGCACGAAATTTGGCATAACGTACTCAATTGAGCCTAGAGTGATGTCTGCCTTTTTTGTGAAAATCGGTCTAGATTTAGATATAGCTCCCATATATAGTTACGTCCGATTTCATGTAAATGGTGCACCAAAGTCGCTATATATCTTTCGATTTGCACGAAATTTGGCATAACGTACTGAATTGAGTCTAGAATGATGTTGCCAAGTTTCGAGAAAACCGGTCCAGATTTCTATATAGCTCCCATATATAGTTTCGTCCGATTTCATGTATATGGTTCACCCAAGTCTCTATATATCTTTCGATTTGCACGAATAGTCCTGTAATAGTCCTGTTTAATATACCCATAGTGGTGAAGGGTATCATATAGTCGGCACTGTCCGACTTTACTACTTTCCTTACTGGTTTATATTAAAATAGTTATCTGATTTGTTGCGCGTTTTAATTTTGGTTCTAAGACTCTGTTGTAATCATTTCACCTGCGGAGGATAGCGAGATAAAAAATTAGAACGTAAGGTTCGATAATGAACTATAGCCGCATTTAGACCTAGCCCCTGTGTGGAGGTACCAGAAGAAGTGGACCGATATTCCCCATCTTCGAATTTGAACTAAGTTTGGAAGAAATAATAAGATGTGCGAGGTTTGAATGAAATCCAACTTTACTGAAACGGATTTGGGCCAAAGAAACATGGGGTCTAGAACCAATATTTCGATGAGGCACATTTTCATTGTGTTAAAGAGTATACACCGTCATTAGCAGTAAGTCTGGAGGTATAATTATCCATTAAAATTTTCTGAAATTTGTATTGTTGTTTACATTATGGTTTACATAATCCGTTTTTAGAAATGTCGGTATAGGTCCACTTTTTGACATGTTCCCTATATTTTCATTTCTAGTACCTGCCCGTATATCTATGGTGGAGGGTATCCAAAGTTCTGCCCGGCCGAACTTAACGCTTTTTCACTTGTTTATATTAAAATAGTTATCTTATTTGTGCCGCGTTTCGAGTTTGGTTCCAAGACCCTGTAGTAATCATTCACCTGCGGAGGATAGCGATAGCGGAGGATCTGCATTTAGACCTATCTCCTGGACCGATATTCCCCATCTTCGAATTTGAACTAAGCTTGGAAGAAATAATAAGATGGGCAAAGTTTGGTCCAAAGAAACATGGGGTCTAGAACCAATATTTCGATGAGACACGTTTTCGCCGTTTTAAAGTGTATGCACCCTCATGAGCCATAAGGCTGAGGCTATAATTATCCATTAAAAACTTCTGAAGGTCTGTTAGGATTCATCTGTTGAATATACCCAAAGTAGTGAAGGGTATCATATAGTCGGCCCAGTCCGACTTTACTACTTTTCTTACTGGATTATATTAAAGTAGATAACTGATTTGTTCCGGTTTTTGGGGTTACCTCCATATACCCTAATTCCACCATAGTAGGGGGAATATGCTTTACTCGCAATTTTCCGTTTATACCCTACATATGATGATTTAGTCGATTCATCCATCTGTTGTAATCATTCGTCCTTTGTTCGAGAATGACTATATCAGACCGCTTTTGGGCATAGTCCCTATGTAAAACCAATCGGCTTAAATTTGGGTCTTTGGTGCACTATTTACCTAAAATTGGACGAAACTATACTTTTCGTACCGTTAAAGTTCATATTTCCAAAACCCACGCCTACACACAAACAACAACCTACACTCATAATTTCAACCTCCTAGCTTCACTCACTCACTTATCACTAAGCCCATTTATATATTAAAACTAGCGGGACCCGTGGTGCTTCGCTGCCCCTGCTGAATTTATCAAATTAAAATTTAGATATCATCAATTAGTAAGGATCCTATATACTGCTGCAATATATACTAAATTTAATTTTGAAATGAGGTATACCCTGGTATTTTTATATGATCGCATTAACACTACAAAAGAGTGTGGAATGTCACTGTTGTAGTAGTTATTAAGTAATTCGCTGTTTTCTGTAATGGTGGTAATTTTTGTTTTCTTGAAACACAATTTTTTCGCAAAGTAAAAACAATTGAAAAATTATAATGTCAATAGATTTTATCAATTTTACAGAATCGATCACCTCCATCTGTTACCTCCTCCACAGAATGGTATTTAAACCAGTAAGGAAAGTAGTAAAGTCGGACGGGCCGACTATATGATACCCTTCACCACTATGGGTATATTAAACAGGACTATTAACATGTAATTGGATGAAAAAAAGTAATATTTATCTAAATGTGAATCTACCTAGATCTATCCATAAAGTATGTTAATCGACTTCAAACAAATATAAATAAGTCCGTTGGGCTATGTCTGTACTTCTAGAAAACGCAACTACGTAATTGTATGCTCAATTTTGTGCGTTGTGCACAATTTGATGTCAATCTGACTAACATGAGGAGTCTGATGCCCAATTTACTTGAAATCGGTCGAAAATATATATGGAAGCTCTATCCAAATATTAAGCGATTTCAAACAAACTTGTCACAGGTTAGGTTATACTAATTTCAGAACGTTTTGTTTCTATTGGTTCCTTAGTACGTCAATTACTTAAAATCAATCTATAATAAAAGGGAGCTATATCTAAATCTGGACCGATTTTCACGAAACTTGGCAGACATCATTCTAGGCTCAATTCAGTACGTTATGACAAATTTCGTGCAAATCGAAAGTTATGTAGGGACTTTGGGGCACCATTTACATGAAATCGTACGAAACTATATGTGGGAGCTATATCTAAATCTGGGCCGATTTTCTCGAAACTTGGTAGACATCATTCTAGGCTCAATTCAGTGCGTTATGCCAAATTTCGTGCAAATCGAAAGTTATATAGGGACTTTGAGGCACCATTTACATGAAATCGGACGAAACTATATATGGGAGCTATATCTAAATCTGGACCGATTTTCTCCAAACTTGGCAGACATCACTCTAGGCTTAATTCAGTACGTTATGCCAAATTTCGTGCAAATCAAAAGATATATAGGGACTTTGGGGCACCATTTACATGAAATCGTACGAAACTATATATGGGAGCTATATCTAAATCTGGACCGATTTTCTCGAAACTTGGTAGACATCATTCCAGGCTCAATTCAGTACGTTATGCCAAATTTCGTGCAAATCGAAAGTTATATAGGGACTTTGAGGCACCATTTACATGAAATCGGACGAAACTATATATGGGAGCTATATCTAAATTTGGACCGATTTTCTCCAAACTTGGCAGACATCACTCTAGGCTTAATTCAGTACGTTATGCCAAATTTCGTGCAAATCGAAAGTTATATAGGGACTTTGAGGCACCATTTACATGAAATCGGACGAAACTATATATGGGAGCTATATCTAAATCTGGACCGATTTTCTCCAAACTTGGCAGACATCACTCTAGGCTTGATTCAGTACGTTATGCCAAATTTCGTGCAAATCAAAAGATATATACGGACTTTGGGGCACCATTTACATGAAATCGTACGAAACTATATATGGGAGCTAAATCTAAATCTGGACCGATTTTCTCCAAACTTGTTAGACATCATTCTAAGCTCAATTCAGTACGTTATGCCAAATTTCGCGCAAATCGAAAGATATATAGGGACTTTGGGGCACCTTTTACATGAAATCGGACGAAACTATATATGGGAGCTATATCTAAATCTGGACCGATTTTCTCCAAACTTGGCAGACATCACTCTAGGCTTAATTCAGTACGTTATACCAAATTTCGTGCAAATCAAAAGATATATAGGAACTTTGGGGCACCATATACATGAAATCGGACGAAACTATATATGGGAGCTATATCTAAATCTGGACCGATTTTCACGAAACTTGGCAGACATCATTCTAGACCTAAATGATTAAGCTGTACCAAATTTCGTGCAAATCGAAAGATATATAGGGGCCGTTTACATTAAATATATATATGGGAGCTATATCTAAATCTGAACCGATTTTTCCCAATTTCAATAGGGTTCGTCCTTGGGCCGAATAAGTGACCTATGCCAAATTTCATTCAATTCGGATCATAAATGCGACCTGTACTTTGTTTACAATTTAACATGGACAGACAGACAGACAGACAGACGGACAGACGGACGGACGGACATGCATAAATCGACTTAGAAAGTGATTCTATGCATATTCTCAAAAGGAACCATGTGTCTATCTCGTTTCCTTTTGCCTGTTACAAACATATGCACAAAGACATAATACCCTGTACCACAGTGTGGTGAAGGGTATAAAAAATAGTGGTTTATCTGAATTTATTTTATCCCAGTCTCTGCATTTTTCTAGATGATAGAACGATTTATATTTGAAATGCACACTACTCACTTCAATGTTTTTTTTTTTAATCCAAATAACATTTTGTTTGATTTTTTTCAAAATAAACTTGCTTTCAAAAACTGAAAAAAAGGGAAATTATAATGTCAACCATTTTTATTTCATTTTACACAATTTTTATTTCAATACTAGCGGGCCCGGCAAACGTTGTCTTGCCTAACAATATTTTTGATGTATAATTTTCGGCATTTTAGGTTGTTTTTATACCCACCATCATAAGGTGAATTGTATATATTTTTGTAACATCTTGGTATTTATCAGAGCACACATAGGGTAACATTACAAAACTGAATTTGATGTTTATGAGTGAGTTTTGTTGCTCCATCCACGATTTAAGATATAAATTTTATATTTGCACATACATTTGTACTGTCCAATTGTTGGCAGTAGAGATCAGAATTTAGGGTTTGGTCATATGAAAGCAACTCATAATAAATAATCCACTTTCAGTCCCACCAAATGCATAGCAGAACATTCCTGGTCGTTAGTCCTGGTTTGACCACCGTTTGAGGTGCTTCACCGCTCTTTGACCACGATCGTTTTTGCATAGGGTTATCGTATGTGATCCATTTCTCATATCCAGTCACCATCCGTTTATAAAAATAAGAGTATCTCATTCCGTTTGGTCAAGGCTTCGCAGATGGAAATTCGATCCATTCCATTTTTTCTGTTAATTGGTGAGGCACCCAACCATTGAGCTTATTTTTGAATCCAGCTTTGTGTGAATGGTTTAATTTTTAGCTCCTGGACGATGTTACGACATGCCTGATAAATTCGATCGTTCCACCGGTCTAATGGATTTCTTTTTCCCAAACCTAATATTAGGGATACTTATTGGGAAGAAATTCTCCCTAATTAGAATTTTCCATATTGACTCAAGTATTCGGATATCCCCATCTAACGGCATCCCTTAATATTCGGTATTTGGCTACAATGTTATGTTCGCCCAAGCTTTCAAATATCCCCCATGTAATAGTAATCCACCTTTTTCGATACTGTGGGGGATTTCGGCACGTTTGGTTGTATATTTGGTAGAATGAATCGTACTGAAATTGTCAATATTGGTTAAATCTTTGAGGTACCCACAATATTCGGTACTTTGAGGAGTTCGGTATTTTAGGGAGTGCTTCAGCCGAAGTGCTGTAATGTTTTATTTTGGATGAAGAAACCCTGTTTACAAAAAATTATCAATATTGGTGCAAATTGGTCCGGGTAGCCCCATATAATGATATACTCTTATTGTTCGGTATTTTCTCATGTGGTATTAGTATATATCCATACCCATTGTAGTATCGTATATCATTCATATCATATATAATTCCGTGATATTGAAAGGGTAAAACACATTTGCGGAAACATTTCTATTCAGGACCAAGTTTTGTATAGCTCCTACATACGGGTCCCGCACCATTTTCGGTTTTGTAAAGAATTTGACGGAATGGATGGATCATGGATTTGGCTTAATGCAATAAAAAGGCGCCATACATATTTCCTGTTTAATTTTCAGTATGTTGAAGTTCTTACCCCCCGTTTTCCAATCTACTACACATACTGTGTAACATAGTCCTCATATAAATGTCCCGGCCGATTTAAGGAATCTACATATTAGGAAGTACAAAAGTTCGATCTTAACAACGATTTTTCATGGTATTAAATATATTGGTAGTTGACATATTGAGGTAACATCATGAGACTCTTTGTTATAACAAATGCTTTTTATAGTTGTTCTCTTTCAATATGAACTTAATTTTCTCTGTGATACACATATGCGATTAAAGACATTGACCAACGATTAGGCATATAACCACCATATAATGGTACATTTTAGGTACTTCAATAACAACATGTGCTTATGTTCCTATTATTATTATTTTCAAGAAGAATAATCTAGGGCACGTGTCTTAGAATCAGAACTCTTTCTGAATCTTCAGATTTTCATCCTTGCATTTGTTCCAAAATGTACGTGAATTTTATGGAAAACGTGTACATCAGAACTCTTTCTGAATCTTCAGATTTTCATCCTTGCATTTGTTCCAAAATGTACGTGAATTTTATGGAAAACGTGTACATACAATGATCGCGAATTCATCTCAATTATTGTTTTGCATTCTCAGAAAAATATTTTGAAAATTTTCAATATTTGACAAATGAATATTTTTTTTCATAGTATTGTTTTTCATAATATTTTTTTTCATAATATTTTTTCTTTTTTGCAAATTTTTCGCGATTTTTAAATTTTTCTCACCTTTTAAACCTTCCCTGAAGCTTTACGAATATTTTAAGACTAAGATAAGAAAAATCCGTTCAGCCGTTCTCGAGTTTTAGCGAGACTAACGAACAGCAATTCATTTTTATATATATAGATACATACATACATACATATCTTCATCATTCGAAAAAATATCCTCATCGGATGATGAGTATTTGTATCCATGCTACTAATACTCATATGTTCCAGCCGCTACCCTAAGATATACCCATAGAAAATGTTCTACATATGTACATACATATGTACACTCTTTAAGATTATGAATACTCCTCAGTTTAACTAACCCATGTTAGTTCCATGGGAACGCTTGACCTACTATGAACATTTTAGTAAAATCTATTTAGTGGTTTTTCAGCCCACAAACAATAAGTTTTCTATTTTCTACGTATAGATTTAATTGCAATGAGGTGTGCATTTTCCCTTGTCCGCGGTCATGTTGTGTGGATGATGCGTATTTAAATTCACGTTACTCAGCAATAGTTTGAAGTCGGTATCTATAACCGTACTTAAGATATACACAAATTACACGTTAATAATTTTTGAAGTATGATCACGTTCGATGCTATAACACCGCATCTTCGGGAAATCTTAGAAGTTTACATAGCATATGTTATTCCCAGGGCATGTTATGACGTTCTGTGAAAATCTCAGTAAAATCTTTTCAGCATTTTTAGAGTCTACAAACAAAATATTTTAAATTTTCAATATACAGATTTTTAAAATGCAGTAAAAAGTACATTTCCGTTGATACACAAAATACATATCAAATGACGCAGATTCGCGACTACAATAACCTTATAATCGATTTTTATAAATTCCTGTTTGCGTATTAAAGCAAGAAGCAAAATTAAAAAAACACTCAAAATCGAGCTTCAAAATGTCAGCATCATTTAAAGGTAGATGCAGTGAAAATTTTGAAAAATGATACATAAGGGGCGTAGTCCCCAGTTTGTTGGCTTCTAGTTTTATTTTGACTCGAAGACCGTGCAATGAGTGGCTTAGTCACAAATCGATAGAGAACATAAAAAACTTTACATTAAAGAAGACACAGTTTCCACCAAAATATAGTTTGGAGGTCAATATCATGAACAGTTTGCAACGACAGATCAATTAACACAAAACTATTCACTTTTTTTCATATACTTAAGTAGTTCCCGAGTTATAAAGGGGTGAACCTCCGCTTCAGCTATGTTAAAAAATTTGCAATATTGCCCATATAGATTTTATACGGCATTCTCGATTTAATTTATTACGATGTGGGAAAAATGCATTTCACTCCAGTAATTTTCGCTGAGAATCACATCGAACCGTTCCGATTCGCAGTTGAACCATACATATGAGTAGTGTGTATTTAAATATGGCCGTAAATTTGGATTAGGTCTTAATTCTGATCAGGCCTTAATCGGAAGTCAGTGACCCTTAATCCGGGGTCACTGACCTTAAATCCGAATTAAGCCTTAAGCCAGGGTCAATGAACCTTAATCCGGATTAAGCCTTAATACGGGGTCAATGACCCTTAATCCGGGATAAATGATTCTTAATCCGGGATAAATGACTCTTAAGCCGGATTAAACCTTAATCCGGCGTCAATGGACAATAATCCGGGGCCAATAACCCTTAATCCGGATTAAGCCTTAATCCGGGATAAATGACCCTTAATTCGTGATAAATAACTCTTAATCTGGATTAAACATTAATCCGGTGTCAATGGACATTAATCCGAGCCAATGACCCTTAATCCGGATTAAGCCTTAATCAGGGTTCAATGATTCAATTCGGGGTCAATGACCCTTAATCCGGGATAAATGACCCTTAATCCGCGATAAATGACTCTTAATCCGGATTAAAACTTAATCTGGGTTCAATGACCCTTAATCCATATTAAGACTTAATCAGGGTTCAATGACCCTTAATCCGGATTAAGCCTTAATTCGAGATAAATGACCCTTAATCCGGATTAAACCGTAATCCGTAGTTACTGACCCTTAATCCATATTAAGCCTTAATCAGGGTTCAATGCCCCTTATCCGGATTCGGGGTCAATGACCCTTAATCCGGGATAAATGACCCTTAATCCGCGATAAATGACTCTTAATCCGGATTAAACGTTAATCCGGGGTTACTGACCCTTAATCCATATTAAGCCTTAATCAGGGTTCAATGAACAGTAATCCGGATTCGGTGTCAATGACCCTTAATCCGGATTAAGCCTTAATCCGGGATAAATGACTCCTAATCCGTGATAAATGGCTCTTAATCCGGATTAAACCTTAATCTGGGTTCAATGACCCTTAAGCCTTAATCCAAGGTCAATGACCCTTAATCCGGGATAAATTACTCCTAATCCGGGATAAATGACTCTTAATCCGGATTAAACCTTAATTCGGGGTTACTGACCCTTAATCCATATTAAGCCTTAATCAGGGTTCAATGAACCTTAATCCGGATTCGGGGTCAATGACCGTTATTCCGGATTAAGCCTTAATCCGGGATAAATGACTCTTAATCCGTGATAAATGACTCTTAATCCGGATTAAAACTTAATGTGGGTTCAATGACCCTAAATCTATATTAAGCCTTAATCAGGCTTATTTCGGGATAAATAACTCTTAATCCGGATTAAACCTTAATCCGGTGTCAATGGACATTAATCCGAGCCAATGACCCTTAATCCGGATTATGCCTTAATCAGGGTTCAATGACCCTTAAGCCTTAATCCGGATTAAGCCTTAATCCGGGATAAATGACACTTAATCCGTGATAAATGAATCTTGATCCGGATTAAAACTTAATCTGGGTTCAATGACCCTTAATCCATATTAAGCCTTAATCAGGGTTCAATGACCCTTAATCCGGATTAAGCCTTAATTCGAGATAAATGACCCTTAATCCGGATTAAACCGTAATCCGGAGTTAATGGCCCTTAGACCTAGCCCCTGTGTGGAGGTTCCAGAAGGAGTGGACCGATATTCCCCATCTTCGAATTTGAACTAAGTTTGGAAGAAATAATAAGATGGGCAAAGTTTGGTCCAAAGAAATATGGGGTCTAGAACCAATATTTCGATGGCGCACATTTTCACCGTTTTAAAGTGTATACATCCTCATTAGCCATAAGGCTGAGGGTATAATTATACATTAAAAATTTCTGAAATTTGTATTATGTAGTTTTTAAAAATGTCGGTATATGTTTACATTTTGGTGAGTTCCCCATATTTTCATTTCTAGTACCTGTCAGTATATCTATGGTGGAGGGTATCCAAAGTTCGGCCCGGCCGAACTTAACGCTTTTTCACTTGTTTTATATTCTCTATGAAATATGAAGAATATATATTTTTTCTATTATAAAAAATAGGTAAATTCCTGATAACGGTACTTATAATATATTCATTTAATGTCAATTTTTTGTTAAAACATTACGTTTACAACTCCAATTAGAAATTTTTCTAAATAGAATTTTTAGTTATTTTTAACATAATTTTGAAATATAAATTTCTGAAACTTATATTATTTTTCCGATGATTTTCGTTGTAGATTATCTATACAAAATCTGTCATATTTCATAAGCTATAACTTCATTATTCCTCCATTTATCGACAAAAATCCTTCTAATTCGTAATATCTGAACTGTTTTCTGTAAAATAAAAACATAAAAAATTATACATTTTATCTTCACATTTTTTTTGATTTTTGTCCACTGAGGCAACACTGTGCGTCGTTCTCTAATTATTTTGGTCGTATATGTACAATAACCTATCAATAGAATAAACGTAGCACATTTCTGGGACTACTCGTACCGAATTGAGTCTAAAGTGATGA
>NW_026878235.1:0-105571 GCF_032173495.1 Musca vetustissima | reverse complement strand
TACCAATTGCTGTGGACATCATCGAATCAGACCAGAAAATGCCGTGAGAGGCAATAATCAAACGGCAGTGGACTCTGTGAACAGATTGGCAAAATAAATATCCGTCCGTGATTACTTCGTGATACAATTTTTGGAACATCCCGCCAAGTGCAGCAGTCAGCTGAAATCTAGTGGAAATGGATATTGTTTGGACAATTAGTAAAGTTGAAAATAATAAATATCATTGGGATATCCTAGGGATTAATAAAGGCACTTCTCCTGAAATTGTGGTACAAAATGGTCACGTCAAATCCGTGTGGGAATTAAAGTTTAAAAATCGTGTTTTAATTATGGAAATATTTGCAGTGTTGCTTTCATGCAATATCCAAGACACGATTTTCGATGTTACCATAACTAGTAATGGCTATCAAGGTACTAGGAGGATATCAACGAATCAAAACCATCCTTTAAATAGTGTTCCAAGTTTTAGGCATTTCAATGGGAACTCCCAGAACTTTCGAGTACACCTTGAAGTACAATGTGAATCTGATCGATCGCAAATCGAATGCGAACGTAAAAAGCAAAAGATCGAGTTGAATTCAATGCCCACAAACTTGTATTATGCGTTCGCAGTGAAGTTTTTGCAGCCATGTTTCGCAATGACCTGCAGGAGAAACAAAAAACCGGCAGTATTACCATCGACGATATGGATTCGAAAGTACTCAAGGAATTGCTGAATTACATGTACACGGACCAGAAAATACCCCAAGAAATGGCAGCAGATCTACTTGTGGCAGCCAATAAATATGCCCTGTTGGGTTTGCAAGAAATGTGTGAAGATATGTTAATCGATACAATGACTACGGACACTTTGGCTGATATTCTTCTTCTGGGCGATCGCCATGCTAGTGAACGCGTTAAATCAAAGGCTGTTCAATTTGCAATAGAAGAAATTAAAGCCGTCTCGGCAACGGAGAGTTGGAAAAGATTGCGAGAAATCCATCATGAGTTATGCATGGACGTTTTGGAAAAGTCCATACAGGAACGTTTGTAGTTCAGTTCAGCTACATACAAATATGTATGCACATATGTACAAAGGCTCTGCGGATGTGATTCATTATTATTGTATTTACAAATGCATTGGCATTTATAGATTTCATTACGACTTTATATATTTATATATGTATGTAACAATTCGTTTTAATAAAAGAGGTTATATAGAGGGGTATACCTCTTATCTTGCAAAGACCTATCGTATAAAGCCTTTAAGTTGAGTGCCGTTATTAAAAAAAAGTAAATTGTAGTAAGTAGTAGTATAAAAGGTTTGTCCATTTGTTGATGTTAGGTGCGCTGAAAACCCTTTGGTGGTCGTCTAATTTTTTCTCATGGAAATTTTTCATTACTTCGAAGTTTGATGTTTTTCTGATTTGCTTTCGAGTTAAAAATTTGTTCAGGAAATCCACCTACGAAGAAACAAAAGAATTAAAACATCTGGTTACAATATTGTATAAAAAAATTCATCTGTTGGAGTAACAGTGGCAATAAAGAATTCTATGCCATATAACAGAATCACTCTAGATGGTATTGGTATCAGTACATATTTTATCCAGATAGATTCGACATCAAGTTGCTAATGCCACTTGATGTCGAATCTGGGATCTGGGATGGCTTCTGGGATCAATATACATTCCTTGCAATTATTCTTTGCAACAAATGAGAATTGATTTGGATAAAGTTCTTTAACTCTGTCAACATTTTGATGTCTTTATCCTTATGGTAGAGACCTCAATTCCAAAAATACCACCTGGGGAGACTCTTATGTTAATTCCAATGGAAAAGTTGTTTCAAACTGGTTGGATGATAACTCGCTGGAGGTAACTCCACACGCCGCCACATCACCATCTTATCCAAACGGTTCTTCATACCGGGACCATTTTCGTATAAATTCACATCTTATAAGCGGAAACCGACAACATTATACGTTACAAACATTACCGTAATTTTCAGATCACTAGCCCATTGTCATTGTCTCTGCATATGGATTGTACTGAATTTAATATCAGAGCCCCTAGGATGTTTACATCGTATTAAAATACGGATTGGGCCAGATTCCAGAATGAAATAGATGCACTCTCTCAACAACTTATGCCACCTACTAACAGAAATCTGGAAAACCTGGAAATAGATGGAATCGTCAGAGATTTTAATAACTCTTCTAAATTGATACATAAATCTAATTCTCTAAGTTTACATTTAAGGTAGTTTTCAAATGTCATTTTGAAGATCTTATAGGCAAGCTCAGAAATTCTATCACAACGTTTTTTACTAAATATATACATCTTGCAAATTTATTATTAAGCGTAACTTTAAGCTTGCTTTGGATAGCATTATCACAATTGTAAAAAAAGGTATGACTTTGCAAATAACATGCGTATTTCCATGGGGGTATAGGTTTGAACTGCCCACAGGTTGCGTAGCAATCCATGCACTTTTCCAGCTGTCATATTAATGTGATTCGACCATGATAGTTTTTCATTAAATACCACGCCTCAGCATTCGATTTAATTTCATTGAATGTTGAAAGAACTTCAGTCTATTCGATACATCTAAAGGAAAACTCATTTTCATTTTGAACGATATTTAAATGTGAATAAACATTATCAGAATTGACCGCCAAATTTTGGACCAATGAATTTTTGATTTCACTCTTCAATATCGATATCATTATTTGAATGGGGTCTAAACTTGTGTCTAAACTATTTTCTTCCATTTAAATTTTGATGCTTACTGGTGTTGAGCATTTATAATTGTAGTAAATCATACATGATCATACAGCAGTATTTTTGATAGATTGTTAGACAAAAAATTATGTCGATTAGACTATTCGAACTAGTATGATAATGAGTAGGATTTGTGGTCATGTAAAAAGGATACAAGTCGAAGATTCCAAACTCATCGGATAACGTATTTTCCAACAGAATATTACTGTTAAAATCGCCACAGATAATAATATCATTGAGATATTTTTGTAACTCTGAAATTAGTTCAGTAACTTCCGAATATTGATTCGGCCTGTAAACACAACCGATTAGAAGTTTTTGAGACTTTGTTAGATTTATATCCATGATGATATAAAGAGTGATTTAAGAGCTTGATAACTTTTTAAAAAAAAAAAAACGCATAATATTTGCAAAATCTCATCGGTTCTTTATTTGAAACGTTAGATTGGTCCATGACATTTACTTTTTGAAGATAATTTCATTTAAATGTTGACCGCGGCTGCGTCTTAGGTGTTCCATTCGGAAAGTCCAATTTTGGGCAACTTTTTCGAGCATTTCGGCCGGAATAGCACGAATTTCTTCGGAAATGTTGTCTTCCAAAGCTGGAATAGTTGCTGGCTTATTTCTGTAGACTTTAGACTTGACGTAGGCCCACAAAAAATAGCCTAAAGGCGTCAAATCGCATGATCTTGGTGGCCAACTTACCGGTCCATTTCTTGAGATGAATTGTTCTCCGAAGTTTTCCCTCAAAATGGCCATAGAATCGCGAGCTGTGTGGCATGTAGCGCCATCTTGTTGAAACCACATGTCAACCATGTTCAGTTCTTCCATTTTTGGTAACAAAAAGTTTGTTAGCATCGAACGATAGCGATCGCCATTCACCGTAACGTTGCGTCCAACAGCATCTTTGAAAAAATACGGTCCAATGATTCCACCAGCGTACAAACCACACCAAACAGTGCATTTTTCGGGATGCATGGGCAGTTCTTGAACGGCTTCTGGTTGCTCTTCACTCCAAATGCGGCAATTTTGCTTATTTACGTAGCCATTCAACCAGAAATGAGCCTCATCCCTGAACAAAATTTGTCGATAAAAAAGCGGATTTTCTGCCAATATTTCTAGGGCCCATTCACTGAAAATTCGACGTTGTGGCAGATCGTTCGGCTTCAGTTGAATAACACAAACCCAATTGCTGCGAACGGCGACGAATCGACATTTCACGGTCTTCAGCAACACTTTTAGAAACGGACGCAATATTCTCTTCTGTACGCATTCATGTGGTTGGTTTAATGTCCAATAAAGTAAACTGAGTGCGAAACTTGGTCACAATCGCATTAATTGTTTGCTCACTTGGTCGATTATGTAGACCATAAATCGGACGTAAAGCGCGAAACACATTTCGAACCGAACACTGATTTTGGTAATAAAATTCAATGATTTGCAAGCGTTGCTCGTTAGTAAGTCTATTCATGATGAAATGTCAAAGCATACTGAGCATATTTCTCTTTGACACCATGTCTGAAATCCCACGTGATCTGTCAAATACTAATGCATGAAAATCCTAACCTCAAAAAAATCACCCTTTACTAATTCGGGCTGGAACTTTTAGATGTCGATATAACTTTACATTTATTGCCATTTTTAAGGCATAAAGCACACGCCACCAGCAAAAGATGCACGATCCGCATGGAACAATGTGTAGCCAGGTATATTATAAATGTTATCTTGCACTTGACAATGAAATCATGTTTCGTAAATGCAAATAACGTCCAACTACTGAGGAAACGAATAGTTGTTGAAATTCATCCATATGAAATACTTGGGTGTCAATCTACACAGAGTTCACACTGTCACTGAGACTTGCAATGAAAATCGAGAAAATCCGTTAGGCGAAAGTTTGTTTTTCGGCATAGGGTGTATATATTCTGAAGGTACATTTCGAGACCTTTCAATTGATGTGGGTCTCCATACTGCATCCATTTTAGTTTTTGCGCAATAGGGCGTTTTCTACACAGAGTTCCCACTGTCACTGAGACTTGCAATGAAAATCGAGAAAATCGGTTAGGCGAAAGTTTGTTTTTCGGCATAGGGTTTATATATTCTGAAAGTACATTTCGAGACCTTTCAATTGATGTGGGTCTCTGCATCAATTTTAGTTTTTCACTGAGACTTGCAATGAAAATCGAGAAAATCCGAAAACCGATGAAAATCGAGAAACAAGTATTTCCCACAGAACACAAAATTGCTTTTGTATAAAGTAGCAATTCGATCCAACCTTTTATACGGATTCGCAATCTCGTTCACGATCTCATCAATTGTGGCCAAAGAATTTCAGATATTCGAACGAAAGATCCTACTTACTTACAATTAAACTGGACCAGCAAATCAGAAAAGAAATTTAACTTGGAAGAAATGAAAAATTTCCATGAGAAAAAATTTGACGACCCCCAAAGGGTTTTCAGCGCACATAACATCAACAAATGGACAGACCTTTTATACTACTACTTACTACAATTTACTATTTTTTTTATTAAGGGCACTCAACTTAAAGGCTTTTATACGATAGGTATTTATACGATAAGAGCTATACACCTCTATATCACCTCTTTTATTAAAACGATTTGTTACATACACATATAAATATACAAAGTCATAATGAAATCTATAAATGCCAATGCATTTGTAAATACAATGAATATTGAATCACATCCGCAGCGCTTTTGTACATATGTGCATACATATTTGTATGTAGCTGAACTGAACTACAAACGTTCCTGCATGGCCTTTTCCAATATGTCCATACATAACTCAAGTTCATTTTGTCGCAATCTTTTCCAGCTCTCCGTTGCCATGACTGTTTTAATGTTTTCCATTGCAAAGTGAGCAGCCTCAGATTTGAGGCGTTCATTGGAATGGCGATTGCCCAGAAGAAGAATATCAGCCACTGTGTCCGTACTCATTGTATCGATTAACATATCTACACACATTTCTTGTAAACCCAAAAGGGCGTATTTTTTGGCCGCCACAAATAGATCTCCTGCCATTTCCTTGGCTATTACGCTGTCCGTGTACATGTAATTCAGCAATTCCTTGAGAACTTTTGAATCCATATCGTCGATGGTAATACTGGCGGTTTTTTGTTCCTCCTGCAGGTCATTGCGAAACTTGGCTGCAAAAACGTCACTGCGAACGCATAATACAAGTTTGTGGGCTTTGAATTCAACTCGATCTTTGGTGACCAGGGTCACATCGCTGAATTCTTTGCTAGCCAAGATATTGGCAAAATCCTTTGAGATGTCTGTTATGGCTTGCTTTTTAGGTTCGCATTTGATTTGCGTGGCAGATTCGCATTGTACTTCAAGGTGGAATTGAGCGAATGCGTTGCGATCCCCAAAAATTTGATAGCGACTGTAAGTCAGCTTGGTACATCTTTCGTTCATTGACATCATCCTAGTAGCTTGATATCTACCATAACTTAAGGTAACTTGGAAAACCGTGTCTTGGATACTGCGTGAAATCAACATTATGGATATATACAGAAAATCTATATTATAATCATGAAGTAATTTCCATACGGATTTGACGTGGCCATTATGTACGACAATTTCCGGAGAAGTGCCTTTAGATGGTCTATAAAGCTTTTGGATCTTGCAGGTATATTCATTATCGTCTACTTTATTGATTTTCCAAACAGTATCCATTTCCATTACATTTCAGCACACTGCACTTAGCGGGTATGTTTTAAAAAAAATTGTATCAAGAAGTAACGACGGACGGATATTTATTTTGTTTGCTTCTTCTTCTTCTTCAGACATATGTTGCCATATGTCAATTCCACCGCAATTGGGGTGGAATTTAAAGTGACATGAGGCACTAAGTCTATGTTGCCACTTTCACGGGAATTTTTGTATATTGTAGAATATGTTATCTTTGTTATTTTAAATTTCTATATCTGCTTCCTTGTAGTATTTCGATATGATTTCATGTAATTCTCTTTTAGAATGACATCAATTGAAGGCTTACAAATACCAAGTTTTCGTAGGTTTTGTAGTAGGGAATGCCTGATGTTGACATAGACCTCCGGCCAATCAAAAGTAATGTAGTTTGAATGTATTCGCATTCGCATTTGTTGGATATATTTATTTTATGTAAATGGTTTTTCGTCTGGTTATGACCAAACCTTAGTCTCGATATTGTTCTTATGACATGTCTGAGTAATTTGTTATTGTGTGGAACCAAGGTTGGCAATTGACTTTTGGCGCAAATGAATAAAATCTTCTGCCGAATACACTTGTGTTCCATTTATTTTGCCAAGATGTTATAGCCGAGGACTTATCTTGTTGTCGTAGGTCAGGTGAGTATAATTCCAGATAATAGTTGTCTGGATTGTGATTGGTGGCAATAGAATCAGTATATTCGTTGTCGTCTATGCCGCAGTGACTTGGCACCCATAGGAATTGAATGGCGTATGCAGTTCTAGTCAGTTGAAACGCCTCCAACTTTATTTTGTAAATAGAGGAATGGGCGTTCTTGCTGTTTTGGGAACCAATAGCCGATAGAACAGAGATTATGATATAATTGCCTGCGTCACAATTTTTTTATGAACAGCAGGGCCTCAAGAATAGCATTCGTTTCAGCGGAGAATATCGAGCAAGATTTATCTAATGAAAATGATGATTCAATGTCTAAAGATGGAATCCATATGAAACTGCTGGTTTTGTCACTTGTTTTAGAGCGGGTGTATTTGTCGAATTTCGCTTTCATGGTAGTGTTGTATATGTTGAGAATATCTGCTGGCAAGGAACGTTTTTTACACACGTTTAAAAATTTCGCTTCAGGAATGAGAAGGTTCGCCTCAACAGAGGGTACTCATACTGACTGGGCCTTTCAAATTTCATAAGATTTGTTGATGTTCTTTTCTTTTCATATAGGTGTAGGAAAGTAGGTCGTATATGTTATATTTTGTAATAAATCTGTTGACAGGGTTGTTACTATAAGTTAAAACGTTATTTATGTAATTATTTGCCAGAAGCGTGATTCTTTCTTGCAAGATGGTATGATGTTTGCCTCTACTTCCAGAGCTTGGGTGTGGGTCGAAATCATGGCGCCAAGTGCAGTTCTTAGGGCCCGGAACTGTACCGTTTGAAGTTTCAACATTTTACTGGATGGACAGTCGTGAAGGAGATGACCCATATATTCGATTTTGGGTCGGACTAGACCAATATACAAACGGATGAGTTGTTGTGGGTTGCCTCCCCAGGATACTCCGCATAGGGCTCTCATAATGTTCATAAATTGAAATGAGGATTTATGACAATAATCAATGTGAGATATCATGTTCATTTTTGAATCTAGTACAAAACCCAAGAAATTGAATTTAATTTTTGCGCAAAATATTACGAGGTCATCCGCATAGGCTAATATTTCGATTCCCAGGTCATCAACAATTTCATTTATATACAGATTGAAACTTAGGGGGCTTAGTATAGAGCCTTGTGGAGTTCCTGCGAATGATTTGCGTATAATAGAATTCTCTTCACCTTCTATAAGGTCTTTAAATTGGAAAAGGCAGTATAAGACTGAGCAGATGTGTTGTCTTATTCCGAGGAGTTTGTATTTATCCATTAAAATATCGATGTTGACGTTTTCAAAAGCGTTTTTTATGTCTAAGAAAATTGCCATTAAATACTTCCTTTCTCTTTTAGCCTGTTGCGCTGCTGTCCACAAGCAGGTTAACGTGTCCCGTGTTGATCGTTTTTTTTTTTCGGAAACCAAATTGAGAATTATGATGTTTATCATGTGATTCAAAATGATGACCAATCTTCCGAAATATCATTCGTTCAAAGATTTTTCTCCAATTTGAAATCAAAGCAATTGATCGATATGAAAGGGCTTTGTCAGGAGGCTTCCCTTTTTTGCTGCATCTGTACCAATTTTAAGAAAACGCAATAACGACGTTCAAGTCTCAATTTGATACGTTGTGCACAAATTTCGTGTTAATCGGACAAACATTAGGGGTATGGTGCATCATTTAGGTATAATCGGACGAATGTATATGTGGGAGCTGAACCGATTTTTCCGAAACTTACCACACATCATTCTATACTCAATTCAGTACACTATGCCAAATTTCGTGCAAATCGAAGGGTATATAGGGACTTTGGTACACCATTAACATAAAACCAGGCGTAATATATATATGGGAGCTATATCTAAATCTGAACCGATTTCCAAAAAATTTAACACAACGTTTTAGACTTAATTTAGTACGCTGTGCCAAATTTCGTGTAAATCGAAGGATTTATAGGCATTTTGGTGCACCATTTACATACAAGCTCAGAATCTGGTATGGATGCTTTTTGGAACACTATATTTGATAGATGTTTATGTAAGGTACGATCAAGATCTATTGGTGTAGATGGAATTCCCATTAATTTTATTAAAGAAATTTATCACTTAGTTGCACCATCGATTGTCAATTTGATTAACTCAATTTTGAAGTCGTCCACTTTTCCAAGGATTTGGAAAACCGCACGTATTATCCCTATTCCTAAGTCTCGATCAGTTAATGGACTTGGTGACCTACGTCCCATTTCAATACTTGCTGCCATGTCGAAAGTGACGGAACAAATAATACCAAAAAAAGATGCTTGAGTATACATCTTCTACTATATTTAAATCTCAGTAATAGTTCGTTTACATTTAACTGGATTTCGTTAACCCAGTGGGTTTCAATTGTCAATTCCTTTGCATCTATGTCAAATCCTCATAAAGTAGGGTGGGGGAGTCCTGTCCATAAGGCTATATCAGGGATGTTCCTGACTATAACACCTAAGCAGGTACTGCATCGACAACATATAGTTGTGACGATGGACGGGAAAGATCTTCGTCTCCTCATGTAGATGGTCCACTGGAGTCATGAGGAGACACCCTGTTGCAGTTCTCAGGGCAGCGTTCTGGCAGGTCTGAATATTCTTCCACTGCGTATCACTGACATTCGCGAACCACACTGGCGCCGCATAGCTTACCACTGACCGGCCTATTGCTTTATAAGAGGTCAACAAGGTTTCTTTGTCAGCGCCCCAAGTGCTGCCGGCTAGCGACTTGAGGACCTTGTTCCTACTTCTTAGCTTATCGCATAAAGCAGTGGCATGAGCGGACGACTTGAAAAGGCTGTCGAACGTTACTCCCAATATCTTGGGGTAGTTGGTGGTCGGAATCAATTCTCCATCGACCATTATGTTCAGTGGAAGCTTCATTTCAGCCGTCCATGTGGTGAACAGTGTGGCTGTTGATTTGGTGGCGGATATTTTCATATTCCTCAGATGGAAGAAGTTAACAATTTCGGCTATGTAGATGTTTAGCCTCTCACATATATCATCAATAATGGGACCCGACGCCATGATCGTGCCATACATTACGATCTCTATGCCGTCCGGTGGTTGTGGAATATCAGAAAGGTAGAGGTTAAACAGTTTCAAACACAGGAGATATCACCCCTTCTCGAACCAAAGACATAGAAACCGTAAAGACTCGACAAAATGCATTTTGACAAAATAGTTTATGAAAAAATATCCAGGTGGAATCAAGGTTAAAAGTGGTATGTTAAGAATAAAAGCGCCAATACGCGAAAATGTGTGAATAAAATTTAAATAAAATCACAGATCTGCACTCAAAATATATGTTTTCATTTTATAAGCTAGCGATATAGCCCTTAAAACGTTTAATATTATTTGCTATATCGATATCGTAACAACAGAACAAAAGCCATCTAACGGCCACTTTGGAAATTCAATTGTCCTATCTTTATACTTTTATGTCTTTGCTCGAACAGCTTGGCATGGTTGACGGTATCGAAGGCCTTCGATAGGTCAAGTGCCACCATAACTGTTCGGTTGCACGGCCTTTTCCGGTTGAGTCCTCTGCTTATGTGTGTGGAAATGGCGTGTAATGCTGTTGTTGTGCTATGCATCTTACGGAATCCATGTTGGTGTTGGGCAACTGGAAAACTGCTTCTAAACGATGGGAGGAGTAGCGCCTCAAGTGTCTTCGCTACCGGCGACTGGAGTGAAATCGGCCTGTACGATTCACCCCTGCTGGCATCCTTGCCTGGCTTCAATAGCGAGACCACCCTGCCTATTTTCCAGGCTTCAGGAACTATGTGGGTGGTTAACGACAAGTTGAGGGCTGATGTTAAGTACTCAACTCCAGGTTCATCCAGCTGCTTTAGCATTACCATAGAAATTCCGTCCGGGCCCAACGCTTTGGATGACTTAGCGTTATTAATGACATCTGCAACATCCTCCTTCGTAAATTGTGGTGGTTCCTCCTCAGCTCGGAGTGCCCTTATGCGACGTAGCACACTCCTTTCCACCCTGTCACTCTCGGGGTTCTCTATGAACTGCCGGTGAAAATAACTCGCGCACCTCTTCGGGTTTGTCACAGTTACCTCGTTAAATGTAACAGCCGTCCTGTCATCTTTCCTTCCAGGATTCGAGAGTGACTTAACCGTTGCCCACAATTTACTTGTTCCGGTGACAATGTTGCATTGCTTCGCATACTAATCTGTTGACTTCAAGGGTAAGCTCTCGCACTCTTGGGTCTTCAGGAGTAGTACCACGGAGCTCATCACGCTCATTAGCCAATACCGTTGCTTCTGCTGGGAAGTTAGGTCTTACTTCGGGTATTCGACCAGCAGGTATGAAGCGTGCGGCAGCAGTAGCGATGCTTTTACGGAAATTCCTCTCAGCTACCCGTGGATCTGAGTACGGCTGTCAGATGTTATGAAGTCTGGTGGTCTGTTTACGAAGACGATGATCGTAAGGTGGTCTGAGCCTAGTGAAACGACGGGTTGCCAGGTTACGTCATTTATCAGACCCGGTGCCAAAATGTTGATGTCTGGCGAGCTGTGACAATCTCCTCTTATCCTCGTGGGGGCATCCTCAATAACCGTGCAAAATGTTGAGCTATAAATTTGCTCAGCCAGCGCTGTATCCCTCTGGTCATTACCTAGGACGGAATGCCATAATTCATGGTGGACATTGAAATCCCCTAATACCAGGCGGTTATTACCTTCTAAAAGCGGACTGATATCCGGTAAATAACGCGGTGTACAGCTATTCATCGGCGGTATATAAACATTGAGCGCCTCTACCTCGGCAGTTCCACACTTGACTGTTACCCTCATACATTCCATGTATGAGTCACTAGAGTATAGCTCAAGCGAGATAGGTCTGTACTGGACAGAATGGTGTAATAAGAATGCGAGTCCCCCACCTCCGCTTCTGGTACGGTCCTTCCGCACAACGTTGTAACCATCGCAAGGCTGCAAGCTACAGTTCTCAGTTAGCTTGGTTTCTTGGATCGCACCGACCACTATTCTCTATTCTACAATTTCGCTGATTTTGTTGCGAAGACCGTCGCAGTTAAACTGCGAAAACGATGCAGTTTCAAGGCGCGGAACAGCAATATGTGGTGTTAAATGCTGCACATTTTGCTGTTGGGGAGACTGCGGGGGAGTCTTGTACTCCGACGATGACGATTCGGATGATGAATCGGACGACGACTCCTGAGACACACTGGGAGACGTGCTAGCGCAGCATGAAGCGACGTAACTCCTTTCGCAGTACTGCTGGATCCTGTTCAGCCCAGAGCAGCCTCGAAAATGCACCCATTCACCACATCCATTGCATCTCACCGAGACATATCTGTGGTGGATGCGGTTTCTGCAAACACTGCAGAACCAAGGTCCGGGGTTACTTTCAATCCCGGCACGGACCAGTAGGGTTCGGAGCAGGCATTCCGGGATATAATTCCGCTCCCATGACAAAAATGACGAACACGAACATGTAATTGTTGAGTTGGCAGCCTCTGGTCGGAGTCCATCTCCGAGTCAAACCGGTACAAAGAACCAGCCGCCGTGGGATTGCCACTGAAATGTTGGTAGCACTGCTGATTTTTTCCTAAAATATGGCAACTCAATTGAGAGCAAGAGAGAAAATTTGAGTATGACGCTAGGCATAAATTAATAAAACTATTCTGAAGTCAAGCCGCTAGACGCAAACGTCAGCCGTCGCGATTTCCCGTTGTCAATAAGAAATAAACGGTAAACGACCGTCGCTGACTCTAGACTCTCTGGTTGCGTTTAGACTCTAACTCTGACAAGAGGCAACAAAGAAGAAAGCTAAAGTTAGTTGCTCGCGAAATCTTCAACACCACAGTTGTGGCAAATCGACATTATTGAAATTAAATTCCTTTTTATTGTCTTTTGAACTACATAATATCAAATAAAATAGTTATTAAAGTGTTGTTAAGATAACCGCTGTGTTTTAATTCATCAACAACACCAATAGCTATATATTAAATTCTACTTTGACGCCGACAGTGTGTGAGATCATCGTATGAGATCATTAATTGCCGTCAAAGGCACTAATCAAACGGCATTGGACTCTGTGAACCGACTGACAAAATAAATATCCGTCCGTGGTTACTTCTTGATACAATGTTTGGAGCATGCAAACTAAATGCAGACAGCAGAAATCGAGTGATTGGAACAATCACTAAAGTTGACGATAATAAATATCATTGGGATATCGAAGATTTTAGTATTTATGAAGGCTGTTCTCCTGAAATTGCAATACATAATGGACAACTAAAATCCATGTGGAGATTATATTTGGTTAACTTTGGAGGAGATGGTTTGTTTTTCCATGCAATGTTGATTTCATGCAGTATCCAGAAAACGCTTTTCCACGTTACCATAAGTTATGATAACTATAGAGGTACTAAGAAGATATCAGGGAGCGAAAAAGATATCAAGATTTTTTTTCAATCGAAATCCAGTTACCAGACGTGGCAATTGGTACAGCCAAATACATCTTGAAGTACAATGCGAATCTGATCGATCGTATATCAAATACCCACCTAAAAATCAAGCCTTAACAGACAAATCGAAGGATTTTGCCAATATCTTGGCTAGCAAAGTAACAGACATCTCGAAGGATTTTGCCAATATCTTGGCTAGCAAAGAATTCAGCGATGTGACCCTGGTCGCCCAAGATGGAATTGAATTCAAGGTCCACAAAGTTGTATTATGCGCTCGCAGTGAAGTTTTTGCAGACATGTTTCGCAATGACCTGCAGGTGAAGAAAACCGGCAGTATTACCATTGATGATATGGATTCGAAAGTTCTCAAAGAATTGCTGAATTTCATTTACACGGACCGCGCAATACCCAAAGAAATGGCAGCAGATTTATTTTTGGCGTCCAAAAAATACGCCCTGTTGGCTTTGCAAAAAATGTGTGAAAATATGTTAATCGAAACAATGAGCGCTGACACTGTGGTTGATATTCTTCTTCTATGCCATCGCCATGCCAGTGAACGCCTTAAATCTGTGGCTGTTCAATTTGCAATAAAAAACATTAAAACAGAATTCAGCGATGTGACCCTGGTCGCCAAGGATGGAATTGGATTCAAGGTCCACAAAGTTGTATTATGCGCTCGCAGTGAAGTTTTTGCTGACATGTTTCGCAATGACCTGCAGGTGAAGAAAACCGGCAGTATTACCATTGATGATATGGATTCGAAAGTTCTCAATGAATTTCTGAATTTCATTTACACGGACGGCGCAATACCCAAAGAAATGGCAGCAGATTTATTTTTGGCGTCCAAAAAATACGCCCTGTTGGCTTTGCAAAAAAAGTGTGAAAATATGTTAATCGAAACAATGAGCGCTGACACTGTGGGTGATATTCTTCTTCTATGCGATCGCCATGCCAGTGAACGCCTTAAATCAATGGCTGTTCATTTTGCAATAAAAAACATTAAAACAGTCTCGGCAACGGAGAGCTGGAAACGATTGCGTGTAAATGATCGTGCGTTATGTATGGACATATTGGAAAAGGCCATGCAGGAACGTTTGTAGTTCAGTTCAGCAACACACAAACATGTATGTACATATGTACAAAGGCGCTGCGGATGTGATTCATTATTATTTTATATACAAATGCATTGGCATTTATAGATTTCATTAGTACTTATATTTATATATGTATGTAACAATTCGTTTTAATAAAAGATGTGATATAGAGGGGTATAGCTCTTATCTTACAAAAACCTATCGTATAAAGCCTTCAGTTTGAGTGCCGTTAATAAAAGTAAATTGTAGTAAGTAGTAGTATAAAAAATCTATCTATTTGTTGATGTTAAAACCCTGAAAACCCTCTAGGGGTCGTCTAATTTTTTCTCATTACATCGAAGTTTGATTTTTTTTCCTGATTTGCTTTCGAGTTAAAAATGTGCATACAATCATTTATAATATTCCACATCGTCATAGAATAATTATTGTATAGATCTTTTTCATAAAAAAAATATTCAATACTTACATTTTTGTAATCAGCTCCCTCGCAATTTCTTAGCGAACAAATTCGCACAAAATGTCATCACATTCTCCCACTCCCTGTAATCGAGAATACCTATTTTTTTCCCCAAAGCGGATTTTTTAGCTTTCCAACATCATTCAGAATAAGTCGAAAGCGAGAATGCGAAAAAATTCACTGAGAAATGTTGTTCCGAATAAGTCGAAAAAGAAGAGCGAACAAATTCACGTGGAATTGACATCCAGAATAAGGCTGAAAAAATAAAAATAACCTACATATATTTACTAATAAGTTTCTTTACATAAATTTCTTAGACATAAATATATAATAATAAAATAATGAACAATTTTCTATGAAACTATTAAAAAAAATCTATTGATTTTTTTAGATTTTTTAAAAAATGACTATAAATTATTTTTCATAAAAATTTGTATAGAATTTTCTTTACTTTCCTTAGGCAAAAAAATAATCAGCATATTGAAAAATCATTGTCCGTTGATCCTCGATCTTATGCAAATTAGCAGTGTATACATTAAAAAGAATGGGTGACAGACAATTGCCCTGAGAAATACCATTTGTGACCTTTATTTCTTTATCTCACAGTTTCAGGACCCTTTTGGACAAGAAATTTATAATCCAAACCGTAATCTGTGGCTTTATTGAATTATCATTAAGTAGCCTTGCCCAGTGGTCGATCCGGATACAATTATAGGCATTGTTGATGTCTAGTGATAACACCATCACCTTATAATTATTGGCCTTCAGGATAGCAACTCTGTGCAGGAAGTAATTAAGACATGTAGCCGTTGAGCAGCCTCTTCTATAGGTGTATGACCTCCAAGGAACTACCTTCTTCTTTTCCAAATCTTCCACCAGAAAATCCTTCACCATAAGGTCGAAGTAATTAAGAAATGTGGCCGTTGAGTAGCCTCTTCTATAGGTGTATGACCTCCAAGGAACTACCTTCTTCTTTTCCAAATCTTCCACCAGAAAATCCTTCACCATAAGGTCGATGCACTTTATAAAGACCGAAATTGGTCTATAATTTGAGATAATATTAAGATCCTTATTGCGTTTGGGGATTGACATGATTTTTATAATTCTCCAGGTGTCGCTTATGGAGTTGTCAAAAAATGCATTGTACATGGCCGTTAGAATGGCTCTTTTGGAAATACCCGACAAAGCCTTAATGATCTCATATGTAATTCTGTCCTCTCCACCCGCAGATCCTTTTTTCTCGTAGCCAAAATCTTTTCAAGATGATCAAAGTCAAACATGATCCTCTCAAATACACTATCTTCGATACATTTTTTTATAGAATTTTTTCGATTTCATTTTTTGTCCATAAAAGATTTTTTGTACATTTAGTTCAAAAAAATCTTTATGTTTTTTTAAATTTTTTCAATAGAACAATTTCCATATTTCTATTCAATATACATTTTTTTTTAATTTTTCTATTTAATATACATTATTTAATTATTCTATCGATTTTTTAACTATAATTTAATTTAAATTCAACTTTGACGCCGACAGTGTGTGTTTGTGTGACATCATCGAATCCGATTAGTGATTGCCGTCAAAGGCAATAGTCAAACGGCATTGGACTCTGTGAATAGATTGACAAAATAAATATCCGTCCGTGATTACTTCTTGATACAATTTTTGTAACATCCCCGCTAAATGCAGCAGTCAGCTGAAATCTAGTGGACATGTCTTTTGGTTGTGGGAGAATCATTAAAGTTGAAGATAATATATATTATTGGGATTTCGAATGGTTTAATACTTCTGACGTCTCTTCTCCTGAAATTGTGGTACATAATGACCACGTCAAATCCGTATGGAAATTATTTCATCAATATAACCGTGATTTTGTGTTTATATCTATAATGTTGATTTCATGCAATATTCAAGACACGATTTTCTATGCTACCTTATGTTATGATGAAGATCAAGCTAATGAGAAGATATCAACGATCGGACAAAAATATATTGCATGTTTTAAGCGTTCGTACCCGCCAGTCGATGTACGCCTTGAAGTACAATGCGAATCTGCAACGCAATTCAAATTCGAATCTAACAAACAAGCCTTAACAGACATCTCAATGGATTTTGCCAATATCTTGGCTAGCAAAGAATTCAGCGATGTGACCCTGGTCGCCCAAGATCGATTTGAATTCAAGGCCCACAAAGTTGTATTATGTGCTCGCAGTGAAGTTTTTGCAGCCATGTTTCGCAATGACCTGCAGGAAAAGCTAACCGGCAGTATTACCATCGACGATATGGATTCGGACGTGCTTAAGGAATTACTGAATTACATTTACACGGACGAGGAAATACCCAAAGAAATGGCAGCAGATTTATTTGTGGCGGCCAATAAATACGCCCTGTCGGCTTTGCAAAAAATGTGTGAAGATTTCTTAATCGAAGCAATGAGCGCTGACACTGTGGTTGATATTCTTCTTCTGGGCGATCGCCATGCCAGTGAACGCCTTAAATCAAAGGCTGTTCAATTTGCAATCGAAAACATTAAAACAGTATCGGCAACGGAGAGTTGGAAAATATTACGAGAAATTGAATTTGAGTTATGTATGGACATATTGGAAAAGGCCATGCAGGGACGTATTTAGTTCTGTACAGCAACATACCAACCTGTATGTACATATATGTACAAAGGTGTTGCGGATGTGATTCATTATTATTTTCATTACAAATATATTGGTTTATAGATTTCATTACATCTTATATTCATATATGTATGTATGCAACAAAACAATTTAATTGGAGAGGTGATAGGGGTATAGCTCTTATCTTATAAAGCCTTTAAGTTCAGTGTCGTTAATAGAAGTAAATTGTATCAAGTAGTAGTATAAAAGAACTGTATGTTTATTGATTAATGATTAAAACTGCAAAAAAAAATCAATACTATTTGAAAAAAAATCGTAAGAAATAAGCCTAAATTTGTATTAACTGCTATGATAATCAATTTCTTACAAATATATATCATAGCAAAAGGCTTCTTTTGTTCGTGGACCCATAGTGAAATTTGTTGTAGAATATTTCCTTCATTGACATCGATTACCCAAAAACGAGTCGTCTATGACAAATCTACAAAAATCGGAAACTAACCTAAAAAATATTTTTTCTTAAATGTTTCCCGATTTTTTCCTCAAGATCCATTGTATTTATGAATTACATTTAGTCGCGCGCCCATAGTAAAATTTAATGGAGAAAATTTCTCTCATTGACATGGACCACCTAAAATGAAGTAATCTGCCAAAAATCAACACAGTTCCAAAATGGTACGAAATTAACCTTAATTTTTATTAACACATAAGTTAAGCTATTTCTTTGACATATTTATTCATTCATTTATTTAGCTTACATCAGTGGTAAATACAAATATATAAAGAGTTTAGGAATATATTTCCTTTTCTACTTAATTATTATACTTATTTATAACATTTGGAGTTATGATTTTACATTTTAATATTATTTATGTAAGGAAAAAAAATAAACCTTACGATTTGAATGACTAGATGTGGTGGGTTGTTAAACCCATTTATGAAAAGATTTCATTGATGTGGGCGTAGCACGAAGATATACATCGAGTAACAAAATTGGATCTAGATATTTCTAGTTGGTCTTTCACTAGTAGGAACCCAGAAAGGGTATGCAGTCTTTGGGTGGAATAGTGCCAGGGCAAATCAAAAATCATTTTTAATAACTTGTTTTGAGCCACCTGTAGTTTCATTATGTGGCAATTTGCTGCCTCCGCAAATAATGGTGCACAATAATAAATTAATGGTAAGAAAATTGATTTTATAATCAATTTTTTGTTTTCCTTGTTAAGGGCGCATTTTCGATTAATTAATGGGTACATGATCCTGGTGACCTTATTGATTTTATCCACGACGTATGAAATGTGGGCGCCAAAATTTAGTTTTCTGTCCAAATATTTAACTTTTTCTTCCTTTTTCTTCTCCCAAATATTTAACTTTTTCTTCCCATTCAACGTCCTGATTTAGAAAACGTAGTGGGTGTTGAGGCAAATAGCATGGTTTACGTTTCCGTGAAAAGTATATTGCTTGCGTTTTATCCGGATTTACAAGAATTTTCCATTTTTTGAAGTAATCATTGATTACAATAAGAGCTTGTTGCAGATTTGCTGATATTGTGTTTGAGTGTAACCCTTTACTAATTATCGAAGTGTCGTCGGCAAATATAGACACAATACATTCATTTAGTACAGGTATGTCGGCAGTGTATATATTGTATAAGATTGGTGACAAACAGGATTCTGTTACGGGTTGTTATTCACGACGTTAGGATGAGCTACTCGGCCGCTCAAGAACACTCAGGTGGAGTCCCAACCCGCTCATCCCTCTCCATATCCCGAACACGAAACGAAATAACCAACACAAATATTACGCACGTACACCTCCCTCTTTCCACACTAGAGACTTGATGTCTACGTCTCACACTGGCCCTCCCTACCTAGGCTTACCATATCCATCACTTTTGTAATAAGCCCCAAAATCACACACACGCACTTACCGCTCTCACCTCACCGTCGAAGATTCATCCCCATAAAATGCAGCAAACACTTAGCTCTCCATTTTGTAATATCTAGCAGACTAATTTATTCCATTTTTTATGAACTATATTTAAACTACTTGACAAAATTCTTTGTACTTCATTAACGCAAAATAAAAAGCAATTTACACACATTAATTGTAGGACCCACAAAGTTATAACATCTATGCCCATTAGTCGGCAAAAAAAAAACTCTCTTTATATCCTACCTAAAGGAGCTCACTTAGGCGGGTTTATTTTGATCACAAAACCAGCGTGATCTATTATACAACTCTGTCACTGATAATCACTTTGTTGGACCTAGATACAAATTGCCCTTTTACAATATCTCAATATTTTGTTACCTAATTATTTTCCTCTATCTTATCCTAACTTATCCTAGACTAAATACTAATTTTCTTTTTTTGTTAACTTTTATTATTAATTTTTTTATCTTTTTTTTTTGTTTTTTTTTTTGTGTTTTTTTTTTTTGTAATTTTTTTGTGTTTTTTTTTATGATTTTCTTTTTAGTTAGAAAGGAGTTGTTAAAAATAATTTGATTCTTTTGTTTTCTCTTTTTAGGCACCAACCCCTAGACTGACGATAATATTTTCGGTTCTTCTTTGCTTTAGGTTGGGTTTTACCTTTTGGAACTTTAAAAATTTTGGACCGTTCTCCAGATAGAAACCTTTTCTAACAAATTCTTGGGTTTATATTAATGGTACCTACGATTTGCCTTTAGGTTTGATGGATGGCTGCTTTTGTATTGCTGTTTAGGCCACTTACTGCCTTTAATTGTTCCGATAGTGTATGGATGCCTTGGCTAAAAACCTCACAGGTACCGAACTGGGATTTCTTTGACTTCCTGTGAACATCGACCAGGCCGCCTCTACAATACATATTAGTTAAGTACATACTTATCATGACCACATTTCCCACACTTACTAATATTGGGGTTTCTTTGTTCTTTTTTTTTCAGCGCACACACATCCACACACAACAATACTGGCTGGCGAAACTTTATAAAAATTATTTAATATTACTATTTAATTTTAATACCCCTTTTTTTAGTAACTCACTTTATCTTCGCACAATTTTAAAAATGTCTTATACTTTCTTATTAGAATAAATTAAATTTTTTTCGTTTCTGGCAACACACCATACCACTTCGCAAATCTTTTCTTACAAGAATGTTTTTTTGGTTATTCCTTTTTTCCCTTTTATACCCCCATCGGTTTTCCAGTACCCTCGGCCATCTTTGCATACAACACTCTTGAGTCATTGCGCCAAAACATAATATTCGCGCAAAAACTCAATCTAGAACAGGATTGGAATACCACTTTTGGCGGTTACATATTTATGAATGAATTTTACACGTCTTTTGGTGCACCCTCTTCTCTATGGCATTGCCACACTATCGTGTTATTTATAAGTGGACAATTACTTTGGTCGGTAACCACCTAATCTACATCACTATCACAAACAAAACAAAAATAGTATATCAGCGCATACTTTCGAGAACGACATCAATTCATCTACTCTAAACCAAACCAAATCGAGGAGATATATGAATTATCCCTATTCCCGAGGAACACCCCGCAAAACTCTGGGTACTATATTATATTCGGGGACAAATAGATGGGTGATAGTGTTTTATTCCTGGGCTCTGGATGTCGTAAGACTTTTTTGATATTTATCTGGCGTGTGTAAATTACCACACTCCAAAGGCTCATGTTGCTGCCATCATGCTCGTAACGTGATTTGAAGTTCCCGCAACACCATACTCCATCAAACGCAGCTTTGATATCTAATAGTACCATGCCTGTAGACTCTGATTTATTAAAATTTGTTTTAACCATATTCCTGATTTTAACGAGAGGGTGACAAGTGTTCAGATGTCTACGAAAACCATATTGTTGTTGTGGCAATATCTCGTGCTCCTCAATAAAATTATTCAATTTTTCTTGAATTATTTTTTCAAAAATTTTGCTGACAGATGATAGTAAGCTAATTGGTCTGTATGATTTTGGATCATCATAAGGTTTGCTAATTTTGTGAATAGGAACTGTTTTAGAAAGTTTCCATTTTCTCGGAAAATAGCACAGTTTTAAACAAGCATTCATTATTTTTGTTAGGTATTTAAATCCATTTATTGGTAACATTTTTAAGCATTTATTATTTATTCCATCGACACCAGGGGACTTTTTGTTTTTTAATTAAACTTATGACTTGTTTAGTGGTAGTCAGCTGTAGACTTGATGGTTCAGGCCGAGACGCATTTATGTAGACGACAGTACGGTTTACTTCAAGCGTTGTATTTATATCACTGAGCGATTGAGAAATAGAATGGTTTTCAAGAAACGTTTCTGCTAGAATCTCACATTTTTCCTCCTCTGTGAAAAACATATTATTGTTGGATTTTAGTGGTGGTATAATATTTTTCCTTTTCTTCAACACTTTTGATATTTTCCAAAATGGGGATGAGGCTTTTTCCAACCCTGTTAGTGTTTTATTCCAATTTTTGTTTCGAAATTCGGATAATTCCATATTTATCTTTTTATTGAGTACATTAATTTGGTGTCTATCTTCAGTGTCTCTATAACGTTTCCAATTTCGTTTATAGATGTTTCGGAACTGGATCATTTCCTTGATGTTTTGAGGTAATTGAATAGACTTATTCATAAATTTACACTTCGGAACGCTCACATCAATAGCCTCGTCGATAATGTTGGTGAAATTTTGTAATAAATGATCTATATTTAATTCAGTTGTGTCATCCAAATTGTTTAATTTTAGTTCCCTGCTAATGTACGATTTAAATCGACTCCATTTGGCTTTCTTGAAATTGTAGAAAGAATGTTCAGTTTTACCAATGGAGCTGTTTATCTCTACTTTAATTGGGAGATGGTCAGATGATAAATTATTTATTGTTTTTACAGAGCATATATAATTTGGGATATCAGTCAGTAATATATCCAATGTAGATGCTTGTCTTCTAGGGTCTGCAGGTATATAAGTGACATTTTGCGGGTATATAACCTCGAATGGACTGGTTTGAATCTTGTCTTGGAGTAGATTTCCCCAAAAATTACTTCTTCGGCATCCCCAATTTTGGTGTCTGCAGTTAAAATCTCCTCCAAGGATGATGTTTTTAGTATTTGTCATTTTGTGAATATCCGATAAAAAGTGTTCTTTTCGTTGCAAATTTCGTGAACCTCCCGGGAAATAACAAGCATATATTTCTATTGCAGTATTATTTAAATAAACCTGAATACCAATATTTTCAATAAGTTTTGTATTTAGAGGTTTTAGCATCTTATGTTGGATATTTCTTCTAATTAATACAGCAACGCCTCCACCTCTTCTATCACGGCGATCATTACGATAGCATGTGAAGAATTGGTTTTTGATAGAAATACTGGCATTTAGCCATGTTTCACATATAAGACAAATGTCAATCTCATTTATGTTTAAAAATTGAATAAGTTCTTCTTGTTTATTCCTTACGCCTCTAGCATTTCAGGAAATTATTTTTAAGTTATTGCTCAATTTAGAAATTTAAAAGCAATGCCAGTTATGACATCAAACTGGTCAAGTTTTGTTTTACAATTTCTTAATTTAGAAATTAATTCAAATGTTAAATTTTTTAATTCCTCAATTGAGAACAAATTATTTTGTTCAGTTTGTTTAATATTTGCCCAACTATTTTCAGGAGGTAATACTTGATTTAGTTTGTTAGGAAATGTATTATTATAGTTCTGGTACGTTGAATAATTTGTTTGGCTACGAATATTCCTTTTCGGCTTCATTCTATCTCTTATTTCAATGTATTTTAATCTACTGGGACATTGAGTAGAGGTTGCCTTATGATCACCACCACAATTTGCACATTTTAAAATATTTTCATTACAGTTTGCTGTAATATGATTTCCTGCACAATTTGCGCAAAACGATTTAACATTACACCTACTGGATCCATGTCCACATTTGACAGTTGTGACACTGAGTTTCGAACCACCCATTTCACTTTCATATACTATGATATATATGTGTAAAAAATTTTCGTTTGATATATATGTGTAAAAATCGTTTAACTTATGTGTTAATAAAAATTTATGTTTATTTCATACGTTTATACGAATTGTGTCGATTTTTTGTAGATCACTTTATTGAAGGTTCTAGATGTCAATGGGAGAAATGTTCTCCATTAAATTTCACTATGGGTCCACGAACAGAAACCTCTATTTATTATACATTTTGTGTTAGAAATAGGTAATCATATCAGTTAATAACAATTTAGGTTAGTTTCATAGGGGTTTTGTCGAATTGTGTCGATTTTTTGCAGATCACTTCATTTTAGGTGCTTCATGTCAATGGGAGAAATGTTCTCCATTAAATTTTACTATGGGTCCTCGACTAAATGTTGGTCATAAATACAATGGATCTAGGGGAAACCATAGGGTAACAATTAAGAATAAATATTTTTTAGGTTAGGTTACGAATTTTGTAGGTTTGTCATAGACGATTCGACTTTCGGTGGTCGATGTCAATGAAAGAAATTTTCTACATCAAATTTCACTATGGGTCCACGAACAACAGAAACCTCTATTTATTATACATTTGTTTATTTTAAATTTTACAAAAATCTATATATATATATTTAAGTATTGATATAAGAGTGTTTACTTAAATTTACAAACAAAAAATAAATATATATAATTGTTTTCGTAATAAAAAAAAAACAGTATATAAAATAATATTTCCTTTTCATGGTGTTTTTGTAAAAACAATATAGTTAAAATAGTATTTTTTTTAATTTGATGAAATAGAAAAAAAACATTTGTAGTATAACAACAAAAGGCTTGATTACTTTTTTGTGATCTATTAAAAAAAAAAATAAATCATGTGTATTTTCTCTTTGTTTTTTTTTTTTTTAATAAAAATTATTAAAGATTTGAAATATTTTACAATTTGTAGTTTATTTTTTATTGTTTTTTTTTTTTTTTTTTTTCTCCATGTAAATAAACAAAGACTATTAGAATTATAATTTCTCTCATATACACTATTGATATACCAGTAATAAAACAAAAAAAATATATATATAAAAATTTTCAAATAGTCCAAAAATCCGGAAAAACGGACTCCATTCAAATGGAAGAGATGGGTATTTGCATTGTTTTCCTTTCACACGATGCAGATCATGCACACTTAAACGGCTACCGGGTGCTATACAAACAGGCAATTTAACTTGAAATATATTAAATTGAAAATAAAAATAAATTTTATTATTTTTTTATAAATATTTTTTTTTATAAGAAAAAATGTTTTCAATATTTCCAAATAAAAAAACAATTATAAATTTTTTTATTAAAAAATACATGGGAGCTATATCCAAAGTTGGTCCCATATTGATAATTTTTGGTGCGTAGGTTTTCCACCCAGTGAGAATCCAAAATATTAAATTACAGCCATATCGATTCGAAAACTTTTTCAAAATCCCCAAAAAAATGAAATTTTGAGCCTAACCTTACATGGGTGCTATATCCAAAGTTGGTGCGATAATGATCATTTTTGGTGGGCAGGTTTTCCACCCGATGAAAATCCTAAATATTAAATTACAGCCATTTTGGTCGGAAAATCTGTTCAAAATCGCAAAAAAGGGAAATTTAGACTCTAACCTTACATGGAAGCTATGCCCAAAGTTGGTCCGACATTGATAATTTTTGGTGCGTAGGTTTTCCACCCAATGAAAATCCTAAATATTAAATTACAGCCATTTCGGTTGGAAAACTTCTTCAAAATCCCAAAAAAGAAAAAAATAGACCCTAACCTTACATGAGAGCTATGCCCAAAGATTTTCCGAAATTGATAATTTTTGGTGGGCAGGTTTTCCACCCAATGAAAATCCTAAATATTAAATTACAGCTATTTTGGTTGGAAAACTACTTCAAAATCCCAATAAAGAAAAAATGTAGACCCTAACCTTACATGGAAGCTATGCTCAAAGTTTTTCCGATATTGATAATTTTTGGTGGGCAGGTTTTCCACCCAATGAAAATCCTATATATTAATATACAACCATTTCGGTTGGAAAACTTCTTCAAAATCCCAAAAAAGGGAAATTTAGACCCTAACCTTACATAGGGGCTATGCCCAATGTTGGTCCGATATTGATAATTTTTGGTGGGCAGGTTTTCCACCCAATGAAAATCCAAAACATTAAATTACAGCCATATCGGTTGGGAAATTTCTTCAAAATCCCAAAAAAGGAAAATTTAGACCCTAACCTTACATGGAAGCTATGCCCAAAGTTGATCCGATGTTGATAATTTTTGGTGGGCAGGTTTTCCACCCAATGAAAATCCTAAATATTAATATACAGCCATTTCGGTTGGAAAACATCTTCAAAATCGTAAAAAACGAAAATTTAGATCCTAACCTTACATGGAAGCTATGCCCAAAGTTGGTCCGATATTGATAATTTTTGGTGGGCAACTATTTAATATTATTAAAAAAACTGTCATAACGTTTTTATATAAAAACATTCTTAAAATTTTTTATAAAAAACTTCCCCAAAATTTTTTATAAAAAGCCTTTTCAAAATTTTTTTAGAAAAAAAATTTTCAACATTTTTTTATAAAAACAAAAACTTTCTCAACATTTTTTAGAAAAAAAACTTATTCAATTTTTTTAGAAAAAAAACTCAAATTTTTTTATAAAATAAAGCTTTCTCAGGGATTTTTATAAAAAAAAAACTTTCTTAGGGATTTTTATAAAAAAAAAACTTTCTTAAAATTTTTATAAAAAATTGTAGTTGCATTTTTTTCTATGAAATGTTATTTTATGAATTTTTTTCTTTGTGTTTTAATTGTAAAAAAATATTTTGATTTTTTTCTCAAAAAAACTTTTTAAATTTTTATTATAAAAAATCCACTTCAATTTTTTTATATAATTTTTTTATTTTATTTTATATAAAAAAATATTTTTTTAAAGGATTTTTTTTCTCAATTTTTTTTAATTTATTTTTTTTTTAATTTAATTTTTTTTTAAATTAATTTTTTTTTAAATTAATTTTTTAACTTAATTTTTTTAATTTTTTTTTAATTTATTTATTTTTTTAATTTACTTTTTTTTTAATTAAATTTTTTTAATTTAATTTTTTTTAATTTAGTTTTTTTTTAATTTAGTTTTTTTATTTAATTTTTTAAGTTATTTTTTTTAATTTAATTTTTTTTAAATTTATTTTTTTTTTTGATTAAAAAAAATTATTGAATTTTCCATACTATAAAAATGTTGAGTTTTTTTAATTTAAATAAATCTATTTTGTTTATTTTTTTTTTTCATTAATTTTACTTTCCCACTAAAATGTCTCCCCCTCCCACCTAGTTACCTCCCAGCCGGGAGGTGTCTTTAAAATGTACACAGAAGAAATAAAGAAAGAAGGAAGAAGAAAAAATCACCTTTGGTTGTTGTTGTTTTTGTTATTGTTGTCATAATGCAATATTAAAGATATATATCAACGTTTATCGGATTTATTATTAGCAGGCACCGACAGACGGGTACGCAGGGTATGATGTGTTGATGAGGAGGAGGATCCACCACCACCACTAGTTGATGTAGAATTTTTACCATTTGCTGTGGATTTTTCCTGGCCCTTGGCCGAGGTCTCCGTCGTTGGATGACCGGCCAAGGATTGACGTCTTGTGGTTAAACGTTTTGATTGCCCCGAGGATGTGGTGTTGGAGGTGGTGGTTGAGGTTAGATTGGATGTTGTTGCAGAGGTTGTGGAGGAGGTGGAGGAAGCGGACGTGGGGGCTGTATCCTTCTGGCGTGTGTTGCTCGTGCTGCTGCTGGAGGTAGTAGTGTTGCTGCTGGCAGTGTTATTATTTGTTGAATTGCTGCTGCTGTCACTACGTTGGCGTTTAGTGGCCGGTTGGGGTACATCTAGAAATGTGGATGGAAAGCATTAACCAAAAAATAATAATAATGAATTGAAAATTAGAAAAAAACGCGATAATTGTACTCCCAGTATTTTCGTATTTAATCAGAACTCATCATATTGTAATTATAAAAATTATATTTATATTGAAAATTTCATTTATTCAACTCAATTGTTGTTGCTGCTGCGGGATTTTCTAATTGTCTATGTTCTTCTTCCTCATCCTCATTTTGTTTATAAACTTTATTATCATGATCTTGATCATCATCATCATTATGCTGTCCACCAGGATTATTAACAACACCACCATCATCAATAACACCACAGTCATCATCATCATCTGCTTCTAAGTAGTTGTAAATGTCCGGTGTCAGGGTAGAAGATTTTTTTAAATAATACATATTTTTTTCAAATGAAGAGAAAAACACATACAAACAAATATTTTTAGGTTTTTTTTTTTTTTTTTTTGAAAATTTTCTTAACAAAAAAACTTTTGCATGGAAACATGGTGTTGAAGGATGCATGTGGGTGTTGATAGGGGTGGATCATGATCGAATGATATAATGCAGCAGCTTTGTATTTGAAAGGATTTGAGACAATGTTGAACATATATATACATATACATATATATACAAAAAAAAATGAAATTCGGCTGGGCCGAAATTTTTATACCCTCCTGCATAATTTGAAGGTTAACCTTAGCTATGTATATCCAAAGTTGGTCCGATATTGATAATTTTTGGTGGACAGGTTTTCCGCCTAATGAGGATTCACAATATCAAATTACATCTATTTTGATTGGAAAACTTCTTCAAAATCCCCAAAAAGGGAAATTTGGACGCTAACCTTACATGGGAGCTATGCCCAAAATTGTTCCGATATTAATAATTTTTGGTGGGCAGGTTTTCCACCCAATGAGAATTCACAATACCAAATTACAGCCATTTCGGTTGGAAAACATCTTCAAAATCCCCTATCCTTACATGGGAGCTATGCCTAATGTTGGTCCGATATTGATCATTTGTGGTAGGCAGGTTTTCCACCCAGTGAGAAACCCATATATTAAATTACAGCCATTTCGGTTGGAAAACCTGTTCAAAATCGCAAAAAAGAGAAATTTTGAGGCTAACCTTACATGGGAGCTATGTCCAAATTTGGCCTGATATTGATAATTTTTAGTGCGCAGGTTTTCCACCCAATGAGAATCCAAAATATTAAATTACAGCCATTTCGGTTGGAAAACTTTTTCAAAATCCCAAAAAAGGAAAATTTTGAGCCTAACCTCCCATGGGAGCTATACCCAAAGTTATTCCGATATTGATAATTTTTAGTGCGTAGGTTTTCATTGAGGATTCACAATATCAAATTACAGCCATTTCGGTTGGAAAACTTCTTCAAAATCCAAAAAAAGGAAAATTTTGAGCCACACCTTTCATGGGAGCTATACCTAAACATGGACCTAGGTAGATAATTTTTGATGAGCCAGGTATTCCACCCAATGAGAATACAAAATATTAAATTACAGCCATTTCGGTTGGAAAACTTCTTCAAAATCCCAAAAAAGGGAAATTTGGACCCTAACCTTACATGAGAGCTATGCCCAAAGTTTTTCCGATGTTGATAATTTTTGGTAGGCAGGTTTTCCGCACATGAGAATTCACAATACCAAATTACAGCCATTTAGATTGGAAAATCCTGCTCAAAATCGCAAAAAAGAGAAATTTGGAACCTAACCTTACATGTGAGCTATATCCAAAGTTGGTCCGATATTGATAATTTTTGGTGCGTAGGTTTTCCCCCTAATGACAATTCAAAACATCAAATTACAGCCATTTCGCCTGGAAAACTTCTTCAAAATCCCCAAAAAGAGAAATTTGGATCCTAACCTCTCATGGGAGTTATGCCCAATGTTGGTCCGATATTGATCATTTTTGGTAGGCAGGTTTTCAACCCAATGAGAATCCCAAATATTAAATTACAGCCATTTCGGTTGGAAAACTTCTTCAAAATCGCAAAAAAGGAAAATTTTGAACGTAACCTTACATGGGAGCTATACCTTAATATAGACCTATATTGATAATTTTTGCCTGGCAGGTATTCCACCCAATGAGAATCCAATATATCAAATTTCAGCCATTTCGGTTGGAAATGTTTACGAAATCCAGCCTACTATGGAGGAGGGTATATTAAAAAAGGGATGCGAGATGCGACTTCGATGATGGTGATAATGATGATGTGTAAAGTGTCTCCCAAAATGTTGATGATTGGTTTGAGGGACCTTGCCGCCATGTATTTTCAGCTTGATAGAAAAAATTTTTGTATTTACATTGGCTAATGTGATGATTATGATGACACTGCTGTTGGCACACTGTGGTCGATGTTGATCGTATGATATTGAAGAAAGGTGAAATTTGTGATAAAAACCAAAAACCTTTTTTTTTTAAATAAACTTAACAGCAACCAAGCAAGCAAGCTAAGAAAAATAAAAATAACCTTCCATTTGAACCTACCTCTCATGGATAGCCTTCGTTTTGAATTGCCTTGTCCTCTATTATGATTATCCGAATCTTTAGTAGATGAGGCTGCAGTTTGTTTGCTTTCTGATTTCTTGTTATCCACCACACCATTTGTTGATAGACGACGTAAACCATTCGCGGTTGTTTTGTCATTATCAGGATCTTCACCAAGTGTAGATGCTGCTGTTTTCTTGGCAACACCTTTGCCGTTCTTTTCCGATGAATCATTGGCAGCATTACTGTCACTACCACCACCATTTACCATCGAATGGTTGGTACTGGAGCGTTTAAGGCCACCAGTAGCAGTATTACCCGAACGTTTACCGGGCGGTTGCATTGATTTTTTATTACCACTACCACCAGTCGTGGTATTTGTTGCTGTTTCGCCTTTTGATTTATTTGATGCCGCTGCCGCAGCAGAGAAATTGGTGGTGTTGTTGACTGCTGGCTTTTGTGGCGATTTCAATTTTTGTTCCTCCTGCTTGTGTATGCCAACCTCGAGCCAATATTTCAATTGCTGTTCTCGTTGCCGTGACATCATGGCCTGACCCTCGGGATATCTACTCAAGATACCCTGAAGTTTTTGTACAATCTTATAGAAAGTTTCCGGCGATATTAGACCATAATCGTACAGCGAACTCATGTGCAATATAAAATTACGATAGATATTCTTGCGTATGATTTCATAGCCATTACTATCGATGAACATTTCACAGGCAATTGGCAGCTGGCAGTCGCCGACAAAACCATGTTTCATCACGTGCAAATTCCATAGTTTCATTAGTTCCTTTTCGCCCTCGTTGACATCGGTGAATTCATCGATCATTTGGATGGTTTTTTGGCGTAACCACAAGGGGTCACTTTCACCCTCCGAATCGATGTCAAGTTCTTTGGGATGTACGGGTAGGCAGGTTTCGGTGTGGTGATAGAGACTAAAAAGAAAAAAAATATATATATTTTTTTTAATTAAAAAAAAAACCGAAAAAATCGAACCCACCGATTGTGCCCCGTAACATAGGGCCTTTGATTGGACAAATCATCCTCATCCAATTCCAAAAACTCATCCAAACATGTCTTTTGACGCCGCGGACGACACACCAAAAGATTGGTGACCGAGGTACGTCTGACGGGGCCACATGTACGAGCAAACGAACAACCCGACGGTCCAGCCAAATCATATGGCGATCCCGCATACGAACCATCATACGAATCATTGATGGTAACATCAATGCGAGCACCATTACCAGCTGCCGGCTGATAGGTGAAATTAAATCTGGCATGGCATAGCTTTAAATGCTTGAGCAGGGAATAGAGACGCATACAATCGAGGCCACACCAGGGACATATGACCTCTTGGGTATATTCGGTTTGTTGTCGTGTATTGTTGCTGTATAGAAAATTATAGACAATTTGTATTTTTTCTGTTTTGGCCAGGGGTTTTTTACTGGATGCAGCAGCAGCTGCAGCCGCCGCAACAGCCGATAGCTGGGAACGTGTTTTACCAGAACCAGCTTTGAGACAATTGTTGTTGTTATTATGTTCTTGCTCCTCCTCTTCGTCCTCCTCATCATTTGAGATTTCCGAAAACCTGGCATATTTCTCCATATCTTGGGCAGCGATTTCTTTGGGCAATTCATTGGCGGACCATGTTAGACGAAATTTCAATGTTGGATACTGGGCAAAGACATCAAATTTCATTGATATTGGAATGTAATTGTCGGGTAGTGTTTCCCAGCTACGTTTCTTTGGTGAAAATGATTTGATAATCGATGAATTGAGTTCCTGCAGGGCCGCATCATAATCACCCTCTGGTATACAGCCGATATTTTTCTCATACACAATTACCTCACAGCCATAAAGTTTGGTTGACATTTTAGAACGTTTGGTGGGGGTTTGATCTGAGGAACAAAAAAAGTTATTAAAAAAATATTTGAATTTTTTTTTATAAAAATAGTTTCCGACATACCATTATTACCATTTACCGTATTTTCATTACTGCTATTTGGTGTGACTTTAATACGAAACAATAGCTTATAGATTGTATGTTGATCGCCCAGAGATTGGATGGATTGTGCTGGTATAGATATGGCAGTCATTTGATCTAAATTGTCATGTGGATTATATACCACGGTTGAGGAGTAGGACTGAAAAAATAAACAAAAAATAAAATATATACTCAAGAAAAATTCGAAATATTTTTATGGGGGTGTGGGCCTAAAGCTCAAGGTGAACTAATATTGATAGTTTTTATGAGGAGATTAGCTACCCCACCAGGACCCAAAATATCAATTACAACCAATTCCGCTGGAAAATATGACAAAGATTGTCAAAATATCGAAAAATGGAGGTTAGGGTTATATGGGGTCTATACCTAAAGTTGTACCAAAATTTATAATTTTTGGTGGTGAGATTTGTAACTCAATGAGAAATCAAAATACCAAATTTTAATCAAATCGGTTGGAAAACACGGTCAAATTTCATAGAATTCAAAAATTGAGGTTAGGGCTATACCGCAATGTGGACCAATTGTGATAATTGTTGGTATGGAGATCTACCACTCAATGGAAAACCAAAATATTAAATTACAGCCAATTCGATTGGAAAACTCGGTCAAAATCGTCAATATTTCGAGAATTTAAGGTTAGGGTTATAGGGGGGCTATACCTAAAGGTGTACTAAAATTTATAGTTTTTGGTGGTGAGATTTGTAACTCAATGAGAAATCAAAATGCCAAATTTTAATCAAATCGGCTGGAAAATATGGTCAAATTTCTTAAAATTTAAAAAAAAAAATTGAGGTTATGTTTATGTGGGAGCTATACCGAAATGTGGTCCAAATTTGATAATTTTCGGTGGATTAATTTGCCACTCGATGGGAAACCAAAATATTAAATTACAATCAATTCGTTTGGAAAACTTGGCCAAAATCCTCAATATTTCGAAATTTGGAGGTTAGGTTTATATGGGAGCTATATCGAAATGTGGACCAATTGTTATAATTTTTCGTATGGAGATTTGCCACTCGATGGGAACCCGAAATATTAAATTACAATGAAATCGGTTGGAAAATGTGTTCAAAATCGTTCATATTTCGAAAATCGGACGTAAGGTTATAAAGGAACCTATAACTAAATATAAACCAATTTTGATCATTTTTGGTAGAGAGATTGTCTGCATAATGAGTATCCAAAATACCAAATTACAACCAAATCGATTGCAATTTGTGGTTAAAATCTTTAAAATTCGGAAATTTTAAGGGAATCATTAAAAGGGGGCTATGCCCAAAAATGGACCAATTTTGATAATTTTTAGTAGGGGGTTTTCCTACCCCATGAGAATCTAAAGTACCAAATTACAACCAAATCGATTGAGATTTGTGGTCAAATTCCTCAAAATAACGAAAATTTAAGGGTACCATTACAAGGGGGCTATACCCAAAGATGGTCCAATTTTGATATTTTTTGGTAGTTAGGTTTGCTACCCAATGAGTATTCAAAATACCAAATTACAACCAAATCGATTGCAATTTGTATATAAAATCTTTAAAATTCGGAAAATTTAAGGGTACCATTACAAGGGGGCAACAACCAAATATGGATGAATTTTGATAATTTTTAATGGGGAGTTTTGCTACCCCATGAGTATTCAAAATATCAATTTCCAGGCCAATCGGTTGAACATTTGTTGTCAAATTCTATTAAATACCAAAAATGGCCGGATACTTTTACATGGGGGCTATACTTAAAAGTGAACCAATTTTGATAATTATTTGGTGTAGAGATTCTGATTCTACAAAAAACAATATTGAAATAAAAATAAATAAAAATTATATACTTTTTTTGTATATACATACCAACACTTCCTGAAAATCCGATGTACTATCCTTACGTTTACTTTTGGTTATTTTATAGAGGGTCGATTCCACTGTTATAATATCACCTGGCTGCCAGCTATGTTCAACATTTGTAGCCTTTTCGAATAGACCAAAATAAATGATATTCAAATAATTATTGGTTAGAGTTTGACCCTTTTGCGTTACGGCATCCAACATGTTGTTGATTTTGAAATTGTTACGTTTTTTGTGATTGCGTGACATACGCTCCTTCATATAGCTAAGGGTGCGTTGAAGAAATATTGGACTGGTACCATGACGATTACGTAGAAAACGATATATTTGAGTGGGTTCTGTTTGGGGAAAGGAGGAGAATAGTGGTGATATTAGTGGAACCACAATGTTTTGAAATAAATACCCCTCGAATACTTACTTTCAAAGGCCTGTAAAAAGAGTTCCTGCTCCTGTTGATGGCCATTGATTTTGTTGTGTTGGTCTGTGTTTGTTGTGGTGGCCAAGGCGGCAGCTTCAGCCACTACGCCACCACCATTTCCATTCATCATTATATTCTGCTGATTATGATTGTTATTTGCCTGAGTGGCCAAATTATTATTGTTATGATTTGCTGTGGCATTTAAGGCATCCTTGTCTTTGCTGGCGGCTTCCTTTTCACGTTGTTTCTTTTGCGGTGGCATTTTTTTCATTTTTTCTGTTGTTTTTTTCCTCTTCTTTTTTCGCCAACAACGGCCAACAAACAAACAGGCAAGCACAAACACACACTCAGCTAGCCAGTCACTCACTCAGTCACAACAACACTGTTCTCTTGCTCTTTCTCTCTCTTTCCCACGCACACTAACACACAGCAAACTAACGCCAGACTTTGGTTAAAACACAGCAGAAAGTAAAAAACTACTTGCACAATGTGTTAAAATACTAAAACGTATCAAACTGCTTATTTCAAAAGAGATTCTCTTTTTATTCTCAGCTTCCCTGAGAGTTAATTATTTGTTAAAAAAAATAAAACTATTTTTATTTCTTTCAATGTTAAATTGCTTTGTAATACAGGCGCGCGAATTAAAAACACTCGACTCAACAGCAGACTAATGATATAGGGTTATGTAGATCGACTTTTGTATTATTACATTCTCGCTCTCTCTCTCTCTCTCTCCGTGTGTTCTTACGTCTTAATGGTTGCCATATGTTAAGGGAAGGTTATCGATTTTTGTTAAATCGATAACCATTGGAAAACAATAAAGGATTTTATAAAGACAATTTTAATGATTTATTTTATTAAAATAAATGTTTTATTTAAATAAAAACAAAAAAAAAAAAACAATTTTTTTTAATTGAAACAAAATCATTTAAAAATGCGAATAAAAATATTAACTATTTATGTTAAAAAACTGAAACAAATTAAAAAAAATGGAAACTGATGTCATTCGTTTTATTTATGGCGGTACCAAAATATATAAAATCGTTGACTATCTCGATGCTGTAGTTCTCAAGTTCTACAGTTGGTCCGAGTCTACTGGATGTCTTGCGCGTTGATACCATCAGCTTGGCCTTCTCGCCGTTTACTGCCAGAACCACTTTGGCAGACTTCTTTTCAATTTGTTGAAACGTGGCTGCTACCGCTCTCAGTGTTCGACCCATTATGTCGATGTCATCGGCGGCGTAGGCGAGTAACATGTGTTGTTTGGTGTACAGAGTGCCATTTCTGTTCACTTTTGCCTCTCGTATGACCTTCTCCAGCAGGATGTTACAAAGACAACACTACAAACTATCACCTTGTTTGAATCCTCGTTCGATATTGAAGGGCTCCAATAGGTCCTTTCCTACTTTAACTGCTGATCTTGTGCCACTTAAAGTTATCCTGCATTGTCGTATTAATTTTGCAGGAATACCAAACGCAAACACGACTTTATACACCTCTGAACGGATAGAGCTAGAGTCGAATACGGCTTTATAGTCGACGAATAGATGGAATGTGTTGATGTGTTTTTCCCAGTGGATTTGCCAGGTATGAAGCCGCATTGGTATGGTCCAATAATGTAAAGAGCTGGATAGCACTTTATATGCGACGGGCAGAAGGCTAATTCCTCTATAGTTGACACATATCGTCTTGTCTCCTTTTTTGTGCAGGGGACACAGGATGCTGAGGTTCCAATCTTTGGACATGCATTCTTCTAGCCAAATTGTAGTAATCAGCTGGTGCAAGCTCCTTACCAGCATCTGACCACCAGTCTTCGGACTTCATTCTGACTCCTGCGCATCTCGGTTTGCTCACGCTCTTTTGCTCTTGCCTCTTTTTTCTGAAAATACGTTTCTCCTCTCTCCTTTTCTCCCGACAATTCTCCATCGCATTACGCGTTGCTGCTGTCCGCAGGTTTGCCCTATACGCTGCGTTTTACATATCAGTAAGATTAAGACACTCCTGATCGTACCATGGATTTCTTGATGGTGGTCTTTGGTACCCAAGTTTTGCTTTTACTGCAGTTTGTAGGGAGCGGGCAATTCTCTGCCATTGTGCTTCTATATTATTATTGGGACAAGGGGTACTTACTTTGAATTCCGCCAAATCTTTTAGAATTTCATCTTCCGGTATGGATTTTATTTGTTGGATGTGGTTTCATAATAACGGGGACTACGTCGATATACTTTGCTTTCAAAAACTTTTCGTAAGCTTTGAGGTTATTGGCTTTAAACAGTAAATCTCCACGGGGAAGTTCTGATATCTCGGAGTAATCGCGACCGATATGTTGTTTGATACCACGTCCGATTTGAAAAATGTTGTGAGGAGGCTAGTGGCCTGACTTCGGGTGCGGGATTAGTAGCTGCGGCAGAAGCAATTAAAAATCTTGGCACATCGTCGTAATTGGGGATTTTCAGTTGGGAGAGACACAAAATCACTGATATCCAAACAAGATCTTTTATTTGTCCCGATCTGGATCAAATCCGTTTCGAATCACATTCTTAAGTACAATATATTTATTTAACAAAATGTAAAATACATACAGACATATATTTATATATATAAAATAAAATCGCTAAGTAACAAAAAAAAAAATTGTTGCATTGGAAGAAGAGGAAGCATTTAAAAAACTTTTTTTCTCTTAAAAAATAAAAAAATGTAAAAATTAGAATTAGAAATTAAAAATCCGTTAAGTATCACTTATGTTGTTGTTGTTCTGCCGCTAGCAACAATTGTTGTTGGTTTTGTATTCTTCTCATTTATTAACTGAGAAATTTCTCCAGGGACTTCTGAATCCGCCAACTCAACATCATCAATGTATGGTAAGGAAACCGGAGCAGCAGCACCATCATGACCCCCACCACCATCAGCAACATTGTGGACCTGCTCACCACCATTTTGTTCGACATCATGCGATTTTTTCAGATCCTTCAATTCCAGCGGATCCCTGGCATCTACGATGATGGGCGGTATTAAACAATTGCGGGACAGCAATAACCAAATCATTGACACCAACATCATGATGGAGGTTAAACCAAAGGTCCAGAACGTGCCCCAACGTGTATAAATGGAGCCAACAAATACGGGACCCAACACCCGGGACAAGCAGCCCGAACCTAAAAAAAACCAAAAATTTTAAATATATATTTTTTCCGAACTTCACAAAATCGTCTCTCTCACCCGTCATCAAACCCATCCACACACCCTGGGGACGAGGACCCAACACCTTGGAGAATATCGTCTGAATCAGGGTCACCCCAATTGGATAACCAATTGAGGTAAAGGCATAACCAATAATAAATTGCGACAGCGTGAGCGCCGGTGTAGTCTCACACCACTGCTGTTTGCGGGGACAACCCAAGAAGAGCTCATCATCTGGCTGCAGATCCATTGTGGCATTATAAACTTCAGCGATTTTGGGCGGTCCATCACCCCAAGGGATATAGAGGACCCGGCCCAATACCATTAGGGAGAAACCACCCCATATAAGCACCTGATTTTCGGGAAATATTTTACACAGCGGATTGATGGCGAGGAAGGTGATGAGGGCCACAATGGCGCCCACCGACATCAATATGCCCATATAGTGTAGGGCCTGTTCATTGGACCAGGCAAATTGATCCATGGTAAGGGAGGTGCCCAGGCTGGAATTTTGTACAAAAAAAATTAAATTTCAGAACAAAAAAAATTCGAAGCAACAACAACTCACGTCTCCAATAGCACAAAATTGAAAACCAATACAAAAAAAGCCACTATCAGGGTCCAGGCCGATATATAATTGGGTTTTATCGATTTCCAGGTTTCCTTTTCCGATGTTTTACCCTGCATGATCATGATTTCACGGGCAGCAACTCGACGTTCCTAGAAATAAAATTCAATGATAATGAACATTTAAAAAAAAAAAAGTTTCACATGAAACTTTCATGTCGGATGAATGTTTCTCATGGAACTTTCATGTCTGATGAAGGTTTCACATGAAACATTCATGTCTGATGAAAGTTTCACATGGAAGTTTCATGTCTGATGAAAGTTTCACAGGAAACTTTCAGATCTGATGAAAGTTTCACAGGAAACTTTCAGGTCTGATTAAAGTTTCACAGGAAACTTTCAGGCCTGAAAGCTTCTCGTGAAACTTTCATGTCAAATGAAAATTTCTCCTGAAATGTTCATGTCGGATGAAAATTTCGCACGAATCTCTCATGTCCGATGAAATTTTCCCATGAAACTTTCATGAAAGTTGCGCCATACTCACCTCAAATATGACCGGCATAAACATGATTAAATTCCCCACACTCATCACAACATTTATCCATCCGCATGCGGTATACATATTGAAGATTGCGCCGCCGCCGAACAACTGCAGGCCGTCCGAACCCAACGGTGTCACCAAAGCCTGTAGGCCAGGACCAATAATAAAACCCAAAACCTGAGCCAAAGAAATCATCGACACCGCATTGGTACGTTCACTGAGGCGGGTCGCATCCGACAAATACGAACGACACACGGCCGTATTTGAAGAACTCACACCGATTAAGAATCGTGATGCCAGCATCCAATATTTTACATTATCGGGCCTAAGTTCCAGCGAAGAATATATGGCACTGGCCACCGTGAAGAGGACCAGAGAGCATATCATTGGTAAGCGTATGGAGCGGATTTTATTGCTCCACCAACCGAACAGGGGGCTGAATATCATTTGACCCAGTGGATTGGCGGCGACAATGAAACCCATGAATTCTTTACCGGCGGCTGGATCTAGCTAAGCGAAATATAAATCAAAAAAAAAATGGTTATCATTAAAAAAAGGCCAGGTTCCGACTGAAGTTGATGATATTACCTTATTTAAATAGGGCCATATACCCGTTAGAACAATGCTAAAGGCCAGTGACATCAGGAACATGGTGAAATAGATGACACGCACCGAACGCCAACGGGCGCGATATTCTTCCAAGGTTTCAAGGCCATCGTTGACATTGTCGGGAATTTTTGTGGAGCGAAAACAATTTTTCAGTTTTTCCATTGTGTGGCAGGGGAGGAGTCAATGATTCTAGTCCTGCTAGCTAGCTGGCTCATTAAGTAAACAAAAATACAGAAGTCCTTCCAAAGGACCGGCAGCTTGATAAAGAGATCACAGATTCTGGAGGTTATGTTGACATTCTGAGGGAGAAAAACAAAAGAAAATAAGAGTGGTTAGAAGAGAATAGACAGGAGAAATCGAGCTCAATTGTTTGAAGCCATAAGTCTATGGAATAAAGTTTCGGAGGGATGAAGAACATAATAAGTGATGTGTTTGTGTGTAGTAGGACCTTGTGTGTAGTAGGACCTTACTTGAGCCATAAAGCAACGAATTTGCCTAGGAAGAAACATCTGTCACTATCCGAAATTACAGTATAATAGTTGAGGATTGATTAGGTTTATACTGAGCTCTCATGCAATTCGCTTCCAGGCTTCCTTACTCTTTGCCGATACCGTAATTTTACCTGTCTACTGTCGATTTATCATCAGCCAGGACTCTAGTGAACTATTTATAAATAAAATTCAAATTTTTTTACGAACATTTCAATTATAACTCCGGATCACCAACATCATTGCCGTTCAATGAGATAGAAGTCCAATAGAATTTGCTCCTAGGTTCGAGAGGGACTTAATTGGTTGGTCACAATTTATCTGACTTTTTCCGCTTTTGGGACTAATCTATTGTCTATTATTGTCGAGGGCCAGTGTCTGACTATGGCAGTCCATATGGTCTAGTGACGAGGATAACAACCACACGTCCCGCTGCTGATGTCACACTTCGTCTGAAGGGATGACTAAAACTAAAATCCATAATTTGTTTCTAAAAATGTCCATATAAATTTCCCATATGTTCTAGTGACGAGGATAACTAACTCACGTCCTGCAGGAGGTTTATTATTTCACGTGTCATAAATCAATTAAATCTCAAGTCCTTCGGAACCATCTGTAGTTTCGCCTCTTCGCCAAAGCCGAAATATTTAAAGGATTAATGTAAGCCATAGCTCTTTCAGTTTGAACTCTCTGCTGCAACGAAGGCTTCTCAAAACTTCTATGATTTTGTTCAAATTAAATTTCAGTATAAATTTCCCATATGGTCTAGTGACGAGGATAACTTACTCACATGTTCCGTTGCGGATCTCTCTCATTACATTTCCTATGATCCAGAGATTTTATATCATCGTTGCTATTGTATTTTAATATTTTTATAACAACGAAGGGTACCTTATTTATTTTTCGATCTTTGTCAGTGGCGGTCATCATTTAACCGATTCATTGTCAAGACTATTGCCTGTCACCCACATTCCACTATTACCAAGAGTCTTCATTGCCAAAGTCTCTTCCTGACTCAGCATTACTCATAGTTGGCAGATTAATTTCCTCACTCTCTCTCTCTTTCCTCTCCCAATAGGTTCTGCTGAGCTCAACATTAAGGTTATGTTATTTTGTTTTGAATACTACACAGCTATTCTTTATCATTTTGAAATAAATTTGTAAGTTTTATTTAAATATAGACCACAAAAACAACAACAACAATGTTGACACATTTCTCTATATCTTATTGAAATGAAACCATATTTCAAAATCCATTTGTTATCGTTTTAGAAATTACAGAAGGCCTGCTCAAGGAAATATTCTGAGCGAGAGCTAGAAGATTTTCTCAATTTGAATTAGATAATATTCCTATTGATGATCAAATGACCTACTCTTAGCAGTTCGGAAAGGCCTTAAGGTCCCACTTATTGGTCCTTAAAAAAATTCTAAAATTCTACTCCTCCAAGGTCTTCCGAACAAAGGCTGGAAGATTTTCTCAAAGAGGAAACTTGATAATATTCTCATTGCAGATCCAGCAGCCTAATCGTAGCAGTTCGGAAAGGTCTTAAGGTCCTAATTATTGGTCCATAAATAAATAAATTTCTTCAATTACTCCTCCAAGGTCTTTCGAACAAAGGCTGGACGATTTTCTCAAAGAAAAAATAGATAATATTCTCCAGATAGAAGATTCCAAAGCCGAAATAATAACAGGGTTCATGGTAAGCCGAAAAGCCGCCAACGAAACTTCAACTGTCTGCTGCAACGAAAGCTTCTTCTTCTTTCGAAAGGCCTTAAGGTCCCATATATTAGTTATTGAAAAATTAACCCATTCATATATTCCTCTAAGGTCTTCTGAACGGTGGTTAGAAGATTTTTCTTAAAGAAAATAAGATAATCTTTGCATTGAAGATCTCGAAGCCTATGCTTAGCATTTCAGAAAGGTTTTACGGTGCCACTTATTGGTGGTCTTTGAAAAAAAAATCCGCCACAATTATTCCGCCAAGGTCTTCTGAACAAAGGCTAGAGGCTTTGTCTCAAAGTGATTTAAGATCCTTCTCCAAGGTTTCTTCCTCCAAGGGGTCCAAGAAGAAAAAAAATCCAGCAAAGAAATGTCGATGCGAAATGGCATTCATTTTGGGCAACAATTAAGACCATCTCGAATCTATGAAGGATTCTGCGGCTCGTGAGTTTGGTATCCTTGTCACTAGAACATATGGGAAATTTATATTGAATTTTTTGGGGAAAAAAATTATGGATTTTAGCTTTAAATAGTTCAGAGAATTCTCCAGCCATAGCTTCAGATAACTATCTGCCAGTTCCTTAGCAGAAAGGAATCGAGTTAGGACGTCATTGATGCTGTGGAGCACGGGGAAGAACCTATGAAAATCAAAATGAGAAATCCACAGCGAAACGTGAGTTCTAGTTACCCTTGTCACTAGACCATATGGGAGATTTATATTGAGATGTTCCAAAAAAATTATGGATTTTATTTCCAAGAAGTTTAGAGAATTTCCCAGTAATCGCTTTAGAGAACTAACTACCTAGCGTGCAGATGAAGAAGTTTCAAACTCACAAAGGAAAACCCGCTGCCGATTTCAACAAACGAAATATCCGAAAAACCTATAAGGCATACCTTATCAAACGACAATCTCCTGTTATTGCCTACGATATGTTGACACGATATCCCTGTCCCATAACTGAAGAGGATTATCCACGAATTAGGTAGCACCTTAAAGTAGTGACGAAGTTCGAAATAAACTATCGGAATATGGCTTCAAGGGAATTCCTCCTCACGCACAGTTGAGGAATTTATGACGCTCCAGAGGCCGCCAGCTACTGTAAACAAAAGAGCGACGTGTAGAAGCTTCAAAATCCAACCAAAGAAGCATATCTATTAATTGGGTAACACTTTAAGGTTGTGACGAAGTAAAATGAAGACTATTCGTAAAAGGGAACTCCTCACGACGCTCCTGGCTGTTGAATATTTTTCTTATAAGACAACACATCGCAACACACCTCGGATTTTTTTTGCCTAATTGAATACCCCCGATAAGATATACTGAATATGGTTATTATTACACCTGGTCCCATGCTATGGCGGAGATAACAAAGGCACTTAGTATCAGAAACTACAAGTCATATACGAAAAAAAAATAGAATTTAAGTTAGTGACAGATTAAATAATAGCAACAACAACAAAAAACATAAACAATAAAAATAGTCAGGAGAATAAAAATAAATATTAGACGAGTTGAAATGTGAATAAACATTGAAGATAGTTTTTTTTAACTAATGTTTTCGCTATACCGATGCAAATTAGTAACTTCCTTTGGTCGATGACTTATAATGAAATTTTATGGAGAATATATTTCTCTGTTGTATTACTTCTCTAAAATGTAGTACTATGGGTCAAATCGGGTCATTTCGCAGCTACGTGAAAATGCCCGAGGAATGATAAAAAAAGTGCCAAATTTTGTTACCGACATTTTCTCGATTTCGACTTAAGTTAGAAATTTCTCCTGGTCGGTGACTAATAACGAAATTTTATGGAGAATATTTTTGACATCACTCGCCAAAAATGTAGTCCAGTGGGTCAAAATCGGGCCATTTCGAAAAGTGTGAAAATACCAAAGTAGCAATGACGTAGCAAATTTTTAAATTCGATTTTTCGCGATATCGATGCGAATAGGAAACTTCTTTAGTTCGGTGACTAATAGTGAAATTTTATGGAGAATATTTTTTAAGTTAACATGACTCTTCTAAAATGTAGTCCAGTGGGTCAAAATCGGTTCATTTCGAAAAGTGTGAAAATACCAAAGTAGCAATGACGTAGCAAATTTTTAAATATTTTTCCGATTTCGACCGAAGTTAGAAATTTCTATTGGTCGGTGACTAATAGTGAAATTTTATGGAGAATATTTTTTTCATTGGCATCATCCTCCAAAATGTAGGGCAGTGGGTCAAAATCGAATCATTTCGACAATAAGTGAAAATATCCAACGAACAATGATGTAGGGATTTCCTACTTAATATTTTTCCGATTTCGACTAAAGTTAGAAATTTCTACTGTTCGATGACTAATAGTGAAATTTTATGGAGAATATTTTTTAAGTTGACATCACTCTTCTAAAATGTAGTCCAGTGGGTCAAATCGGGACATTTCGAAAAGATGTATAAGTGCCAAAGGAGTTGAGGTGAATCAAATTTTGAAAATATCTTTTTCGCGATATAGATGCGTATAGGAGACTTCTTTAGTTCAATGACTAATAGTGAAATTTTATGGAAAATATTTTTTTCATTGTCATCACTCTCCCAAAATGTAGGGCAGTAGGTCAAAATGGGCCATTTCGAAAAGATGTGTAAGTGCCAAATGAGCTGTGATTTAGCAAATGTTGAAACTAATTTTTCGCGATATCGATGCGAGTTACAGACTTCTTTTGGTCGGTGACTAACAGTGAAATTTTATGGAGAATATTTTTTTTCAATGACATCCCTGTCCTAAAATGTAGTCCAGTGGGTCAAATCGGGCCATTTCGAAAAGTGTTAAAATACGAAAGTATCAATGACGTAGAAATTTTTGAAATTAAAATTTTCGCGATATCGATGCGAATTGGAGACTTCTTTAGTTCGGTGACTAATAGTGAAATTTTATGTACAATATTTGTTTCATTGACATCCGTGTCCTAAAATGTACTGCAGTGGGTCAAAATGGTCTATTTCGAAAATATGTTTAAGTACCAAAGGAGCTGTGATGGAGGAAATTTTGAAACTAATTTTTTCGCGATATCGATGCTTATTAGAGACTTCTTTAGGTCAGTGACTTATAATGAAATTTTTTGTAGAGTATATTTCTCTCTGGTAAAATATAGCTGAGTAGGTCAAATCGGGTAATTTCGAAAATAAATGAAAATATCCAACTTTGAACTAAAATTTTTCGATATCGTAAAGATTTCCTTATAGTGAAATTTTAATATTTTCTGCGATTTCGACTAAAGTTAAGAGCCACTTTCTTTTTTACTTTTTTTCGGTGAAGTGAATAGTGAAATTTTATGGAGAATTTTTTTTCATTGACATCCCTGCCCTAAATTTTAGTCCAGTGCGCCAAATCGGGCCATTTCGAAAAGATGTGTAAGTGCCGAAGGAGATGAGATGAAGCGAATTTTGAAAATATCTTTTTCGCGATATCGATGCGGATTAGAGGCATATTTTGGTCGGTGACTAATAATGAAATTTTGTGTAGAACATATTTCTCTTTGGTATCACATGCCTAAAATGTAGTTCAGTTGGTCAAAATATTTTATATCGAAAGGATATGTAAGTTTCAGCTGTGATAAAGCTAATTTTGTTATCGATTTTTTTGCGATATCGGCTGACGTTAGAAATTTCCTCTGTTAGATCGGTTATAATGAAATTTGATATAGATTATTTTACTCTTTGGTATCACTTCCCTAAAATGTAGTCCAGTGGGTCGAATCGGGACATTTCGAAAAGTTAAAACGTTTGTTCACTCTGTTTGATAAAAATCCTTTTTTTTAATTCCCCTTGTATTTTTTTAATTTTTGTGCCTTCATTAGGATCCTTTGTTTCCAAAAATAACTGAAAATTTTAATCCCACTACTACTTGTTTGCGGATCGATACTTATCAGCCCATGTGTTACGTTTTTGTTTTTTTTTTTTTTTTTTTTTTTTTTTTATGAAAACAACACATCACTTCAATTGTTATTTGTTTTTCAATTAAAATAAATACATATGTTGTTGTTATTTTTATTTTAATTTACTTCATGTTGTTGTTGTGTTTTTTTCTTTTATAACAAAGATATTTGTTTACCCCATTTTCTCTCACATTTCCCCCATGCAAAACTATTAACCTTTGATGCATAAAAGATAACAACAACAACAATGGCCACTGTCACACAATCACACACTCACACGTACACACTTTCTTGTTTTCCTGTATGACAATGCAATGCAGCAGTGGGGCATGACGTTTTATGCTTGCTGCTCCCTCCAAAACGAAACAAACAACTTCACCACATCACTTTGACATCATTTGGTTTTTTTTTCTTGTTTTTGTTTTGGTTTATGTATTTCTTTTTTTGATTTAATTTGTCTCTCTGCCTCTCACTTTGAATAATAAAAAAAACCTGCCACACTTTGATTTTTTTTTTGTTTTACGAAAAAAAAAATATTCTGTTCGATCATGAAAGAATAATCGTCTTCTTCTTATTGTTTTCCTTGAAGGAGAAAAACAAACAAAAACAACAATAACAAATAATTCCTACTTTTTTTCCGATTCGTGCGTGATTTTCTTTTTTTTTGTCAGATATCTCTCGAACAACGACCTCTCTTACACGCGATCGTCAACAAACTGTTGTTTTCTTTGGCTTTTTTATAGAATTTGTTTTTTTTTTGTTATGGGTGGCAATATCTGTGTGAGGTGATGTGAGAGAGAATGTGTGTGTGTGAGTATTCATAATAAATTTTAAATATGATATTCTCCGCGAGAGAGAGAGGGAGGAGATCGCCAGAAATTCACATGTTTAAATTAATAGCAGGTTTACACCATATGTAATATGGATATATATATATTTTTTGGGAATAATAATTTTCAACTATTTTTTCAAATAATTTCAAGTGTGGAATTTTTTTTAAAAAATATTTGTCCAGGATATTTTTATTTGACAATTTTATGTGAGGGGAAACAAATAAAAAATTGCCAATTTTGAAGGAATATATCTCTCTTTGTTATTGTTATTTTCTCAATATCGTTAGAAGTTAGAGGTATCTTTTGGTCGGTGACTAATAGTGAAATTTTATGGAGAATATATTATTCTTTGGTAGCACTTCCCTAAAATCTAGGACTACGGATCAAATCGGGTCATTTCGAAAATAAGTAAAAATGCCCAAGGAAAGATGAAAATAGTGCCCAAAATTATGTTACCCCAATTTTCTCGAATTCGCCTGGAGTTAGAAATTTTTGCCGATCGGTGACTAATAGTGAAATTTTATGGAGAATATTTTTTTCATTGACATCATCCCCCTAAAATGTTGTACAGTGGGTGAAATCGGCCCATTTCGAAATGTGTTAAAATAACAAAGTATCACTGACGTTGCAAATTTTAAAATTAAATTTTTCGCGATATCGATGCGGATTGGAGACTTCTTTTGGTGGGTGAATAATAGTGAAATTTTATGGAGAATATTTTATTAATTGACATCACTCCCCCAAAATGTAGTCCAATGGGTCAAAATCGGGCCATTTCGAAAAGTGTTAAAATACCAAAGTAGCAATAACGGAGCAAATTTTAGAAATTGAATTTTTCGTCATATCGATGCGGATTGGAGACCTCTTTTGGTCGGTGACTAATAGTGAAATTTTATGGAGAATATTTTTTTCATTGACATCATTCCCCAAAAATGTAGTCCAGTGCGTCAAAATCGGGCCATTTCAAAAAGTGTTAAAATAACAAAGTATCACTAAAGATTCAAATTTTAAAATTATTTTTTTCGCGATATCGATGCGGATTAGAAACTTTTTTTGGTGGGTGGCTAATAGTGAAATTTTATGCAGAATATTTTTTTAATTAACATCACTCCCCTAAAATGTAGTCCAAAGGGTGAAAATCTGGCCATTTCGAAAAGTGTTAAAATACCAAAGTAGCAATAACGGAGCAAATTTTAGAAATTGAATTTTTCGCCATATCGATGCGCGTTGGAGACTTCTTTTTTATGGAGAATATTTTTTTCATTGGCATCACTCCTCATAAATGTAGTCCAATGGGTCAAATTGGGTCATTTCGAAAAGATGTGTAAGTGCCAAAGTAGCTGTGATGAAGTAAATTTTGAAAATCATTTTTTCGCATATCGATGCGAATTGGAGACTTCTTTTGTTCGGTAACTTATAATGAAATTTTATGTAGAATATATTTCTCATTGGCATCACTTCCCTAAAATGTATTCGTGTGGGTCAAATTGACTCATTTCAAAAAGATGTGTAAGTGCCAAAAGAAGCTGTGATGAAGCTATATTTGTTGACGATTTGTTCACGATATCGGATGGCAATAGAACTTTCCGCTGTTAAGTGAGTTATAGTGAAATTTGATATGATTATTTTACTCTTTGGTATTACATGCCTAAAATGTAGGCGTGGGGCAAAAGGGGCCATATCGAAAAGTGTATGAAAATACCAAAGAAAAATTAGTGAAGTAAATTTAATTATCCATATTTTTGCGATATTGTCTCATGTTAGAAATTTCTTTTGGTCGGTGACTTATTGTGAAATTTTGTGGAGAATATTTTCTCCATTGATATTACCCCCCAAATCGGCTAATTTCGAAAACATGTTTAAAAATTAATGTAAATACTTTTTTTGTTTTATAAATTAAACTACAAAAAATGGTTTTTTTTTTATTTTTTTACAATATATATTTTTCCAGTGTTTTTTATTAATAACTAATTTCAGTTTGTTGTTTTATTTATTTTTAATAATAATATTTTTTTGCTTATTTCTTTTTTAGATTTTAGTTTGTTAATTTATTTTAATTTGTTTTTGTTGCTTAAAGATTGTGTTTTTGTTTTTTATTTTTTAATTCACTTAGATAATACATTATTTCATATTAATAATTTGCCATTAAAAACTAAAGATTATTTTTTGTTTTTATTAAATATTTTTTATTCACATATTACATTTAATTATTTAAAGTGGGGTTCTGTCATTAATTTTTTTTCTTCTTTTAGATAAAGTATTTTTAATAATTTTTATTTTAATCTGTTTTTATTTTTATTTTTTTTTTTTTTTGTAAAATTATTTTTTTTTGCAAAGCTTATTTATACGTGTCTAGGTGTGGGTGTAAGAGTGTGGGGATAATTGTTTAACAGATTTTTGTATAATATTTTAAATAAAACAAAATTGGGAAACATTTTGAATTTAAGTTTATTGAAATATGTGTTTTATATAAATTTAAATTACAATCATGAAAATAGTCCGAGATAATATACAACAAATATAAAAAGAAAAAATAAACAACAAAATAAAATAATAATACTTCAAAAAAATTGTTAACATTTTATTTATTTTTTGTTATTGTTTTGTTTCGAAAAAAAATAGCAAACAAATCAAATCCCTTATTTTTTTAATTTTTTACGTGTATATGATGCCATTGTTGTTGTTAACTTTATATAAATAAATAAATTTAAATATAAAGCTAAATAGAAAAAAAACTATTCTTTGGCCAATATATCACAGTTAAATATATAAATGGATTTGATTTATTTGTATTTAGAAACAAAAATTTTGTGTTCATGGTAAAATTTTCTAAACATTTTTAATATCTACAGATTTGATTTGCAGGCCGACCCTATGTGGAATTTAATGTCAGCATCTAAAACAACGTTTAGTGGCTAAAAAACCAATAAACAAATTTGCTACATCATTGTCCCTTTGGATTTTACACACACAATTTCGAAATAAGTCAATTTGACCCACAGTACTACATTTTAGGAGATCGATGTCAATGAAAAAATGTCCCCAATAAAATTTCACCATAAGTCACTGATCAGAAGAAACTTCGATCATCAGTCGATATATGATTTTTGGATTTTACACACACAATTTCGGTTTAAGCCATTTTGACCAACTCCACTACATTTTAGGAGATCGATGCCAATGAATAAAATGTTCTCCGTCAAAATTCACTATGGGTCACTGACCAGGAGAAATTTCTAGCTTCAGTCGATATAGGTAAAAAAGCAATTAACAAATTTCCTACATCATTATTCTTCTGGAGTTAAAACATATTTTTCAAATTCGTCATTTTAACCCCCTCCACTACATTTTAGGAGATCGATGTCAATGAAAAAAATGTTCTCCATAAAATTTCAATATGGGTCACTGACCAAAAGAAAATTCTAACTTCAGTCGATATAGCGAAAATTTCATTAACAAAATTTAGTACATCACTTTTCTTTGGCTATTTATACATATTTTCGAAATTAGCCATTTTAACCCCCTCCACTACGTTTTAGGGGTATGATGTCAATGAGAAAAATATTCCCCATAACATTTCACTATGGGTCACTGTCCAGAAGAAATTTCTAACTACAGTCAATATATCAAAAATATCAATAAACAAATTTACTAAATCACTACACCTTTTGTCACTAACACATATTTTTAAAATGGGTGATTTCGACCCCATGTATTACATTTTAGGGGGGTAATGTCAATGAGAAAAATATTCTCCATAAAATTTCACTATAGGTCACTGACCAGAAGGAACTTCTAACATCAATCGATATAGCAAAAATATCAATTCTTCGGGTATTTAGCCATATTTTCTAAATTCGCCATTTTGACCTCCTCCACTACGTTTTATGGGAGTGTTGTCAATGAGAAAAAGGTTCTTCATAAAATTTCACTATGGGTCAGTGACCAAAAGAAAATTCTAACTTCAATCGATATAGCAAAAATATTGTTTATTGATATTTTTGCTATATCGATTGAAGTTAGAATTTGCTTCATTACTATTCTTCGGGTATTTATACACATTTTCCAAATTCGTCATTTTGACCCCCTGCACTACGTTTTAGAGGCATGATGTCAGTGAGAAAAATATTCTCCATAAAATGTCACTATGGGTCACTGACCAAAAGAAATATCCAACGTCAGCCGTTATCACAAAAAAGGGGACCCCACGAAGCAAAAAAAAAAAATCTGTAGATAAAAAAAATCATAATTTAATAAAAAAAATTATCCATATGTAAATTAATAGAAAATACACATTTATTGCAATTTTGGGAATTTCTAGAATAAACTAAATTAATTTAAAAGAACTAATTATTATCCCTCACATAGTATAACGTTGGAACTTACAAATGAGTTATTATTTATATTAGGTGTAATGTGTATGTGTTTTTTTTTTCATCTATGATTTAAAGTGCCTATATTCAACACTAAGAAAAATAAAACCGAAAAAGGCAAAATACTAATGATATTAATAATAATGAAATAGTCTTAAAAATAAATAATTTTTGTTTTTTGTTTTCTTATTTAAATTAATGAGAATGACAACTTAAATTTAGCAGTAAACTGAAAAAATGTATATTATTTGATTTTTGTTTTTTTAGTTATATATTAATTTAATATTATTTTTTGTTTTTAGTTTAGTTTTGATAATAATAATATTTTTATTTATTTTCGTTTCTTGTTTAGATTCATAAGGAAAAGGCAGTTCAGATACATAAAAAATTTGTTTGTTGTTGTTCAATATATATTTTTTTCATAGAATTTAATCTCGATTATTATTATATAAAATTGTTAGTTTTATGAACATTTAGTGGAATAAAATAATTTGCATAATTCTCCATATTGAGCATGTCCCGTAAATTTGACTATTCAAAGGCAAATTTACGGGACATGCAAAATCGTTTATTTGCAAATTGCATTATTGAGAGTGGGAGGGTGGGAGTTAGGGAAGAAGGGGGAGAGTTAGTTATGGTCTTTTATTTTTGTTTTCTTTGTGTTGTTCTTTCGTTTTTAGCTGCCGCTCACTGTGCACGTAAAGAGAAATGTGGGTGAGTGTTTTTTTTTATATATATATAATTTTTTTTTTTTCAATACAAATATCAATTAATTAATTTCTTTCAACTAACAATTTGTTTCCACAATACAATTTGAAATAATATTGGTTTTATGATTCTTCTTCTTTTTTACAAATTATTTTTAATAAATTCTTTAACTTCTTTGAGTTTTCTTCTGCTTGTCTAGCTTTCAAAATAGTTTTTTTTCATGTTTGTTTTCTGGCTTATTTGAATAATGCTGTTGTTGTTTTTTGTTGTTGTTGTAGTGATTTGCTTACCATTTATTTATATAAATTGGTAATATAAATATTTTTTGAATCGCTCGTACTACTACTATCCATTCCCAATCATACAACAGAGTCTTTGCGTATCCTGAAAGTAAAGGCAGAAAATTAAAAAAATAATTAAATCAGCGTAAAAACATTCTCCATAAAATTTCACTATTGGCCACTGACCACAAGAAACTTCTAACTTCAGTCGATATCGCGAAAATATCAACTTTAAAATTTGCTACATCCCTGTTCTTTTGGTATTTAAACATATTTTCCAAATGGGCTATTTTGACCCACTGTGGTGTCAATTGAGGGGAGTGGTGTCAATGGAAAAAATATTATCCACAAAATTTCACTATAAGTCACTGACCAGAAGAAACTTCTAACATCAGTCGGAATCGATAAAATCTTAATAAACAAATTTGCTTCATCGCTATAACATAAAGAATCTACACATATTTTCGAAATGGGCCATTTTGACCCTCTGCACTATATTTTAGGAATGTGATGTCAATGTATAAAATATTCCCCATAAAATTTCACTGTGAGTCACTGACCAGAAGAAACTTCTAACATCAGTCGGAATCGAGAAAATATCAACAACAAAATTTGCTACATCACTGTAACATAGTCATTTTACACATATTTTCCAAAGGGGTCAATTTGACCCTCAGGCCTGCATTATAGGGGAAGAATGTCAAAGAGGGATATATTCTTCATAAAATTTCACTTCAAGTCACTGACCAGAAGAAACTTCTAACATAAGTCGGAATCGAGGAAATATCAATTTAAAAATTTGCCATATCCCTGTTCTTTTGGTATTTAAACATATTTTCCAAATAGGATATTTTGACCCACGGTACTATATTTTTGGAGAGTGGTGTTAATGGAAAAAATATTCTCCACAACATTTCACTATGGGTCACTGATTAAGAGAAAATTCTAACTTCAGTCGATATAGCAAAAATATCAATAAACAAATTTGCTACATCACTGTTCATGGGGTATTTAGACACATTTTCCAAATTCGCCATTTTAAACTACACTACGTTTTAGGGGAGTGATGTCAATGAATAAAATGTTCTCCATAAAATTACACTATAAGTCGCTGACCAGGAGAAACTTCTAACATCAGTCGGAATCGATAAAATCTCAATAAACAAATTTGCTTCATCGCTGTAACATTTGGTATTTACAGATATTTTCGAAATGGGTCATTTTGACCCTCTGCACCACATTTTAGGAGAAAGATATCCATGGAAAAAATATTCTCCACAAAATTTCACTATGAGTCACTGACCAGAAGAAACTTCTAACTTCTGTCGGTATTACGAAAATATCAATTTCAAAATTTGCTATATTACTGGTATATTGTATTTACAATTTTTTTTTTGAAATGAGTAGCTTAGACCCACTGCACTACATTTTAGGGGGGCAATGCCAATGAAATAAATGTTCTCCATAAAATTTCACTATAGATTACTGACCAGAAGAAAACTTTAACTTCAATCGATATCGCGAAAATATCAATAAAGAAATTAGCTTTTTGCAATATTTTTTGATACCTAGATATCTTTTCGAAATGGGCCATTTTGAACCACTCTTCGACATTTTAGAGGATTGTTGTAAATGGGAAAAACATTCTCCATAAAATTTCATCTTGAGTCACTGACCAGAAGAAACTTCTAAATTCACTCGATACAGCAAAAATATCAAAACAAATTAAATTTGCTATATCACTGGTTCCTTTGGCATCTATTTTTCCTCATGGGCTATCCATCTATATTCGTAGATTTTTGTTTTTACTATTTTTTCACCTACCACATATAATTTTCAGTTTGTGGTGCTCTCATGACACCAACACCACCGCCCAAACGGCGATAATTCATGCAGCCACATAGGCGCCATTGATTTGTCTCTGTATCGTAAACTTCAATGGTTTTCAAATAGGCGGAACCATCAAAACCGCCAACAGCATATAGTTGACCATTGACGACGGCTAAGCCGACCTGAAAATATGAGGTAAAAATTATTCAAAAAAATTAAAGTAATTTTTTGAGATGCTGTACTTACACCACTGCGTCGCGATGTCATTGCCACAATTGGACTCCATGTATTCGTGTGGGGATTATAACGTTCGGCCGATGACAATTCCATGCAATCATCACGGCCACCAACGGCATAAATGTAATTATTGAAAACGGCACAGCCTAAATGTTTGCGACGTGTTGACATGGGACTGACAGCAACCCATTTGTTTTGTCTGCAACAAAAAAAAAAGAAAAAAAAAAAAACAATTTTTAGTATAAATATTTAAATACAAATAGAATATAATCTCAAAATTTTTTTCTTCATCTCGGGTCATAACTTCTAACTTCAGTCTATATCACGAAAAATCACGAAAACCAAATAAATCTACTTCATCACAGTATCCTTTGGTATATTCACATATTTTCGAAATGACCCACTTTTGACCCACTGTACTAAATTTTAGAGCATAGATGTCAATGGAAAAAATATTCTCCACAAAATTTCACAAAAGGTCATTGAACAGAAGAATTTTCTATCAACAGCCGATATCGCTAAAATATCTATAACAAAATTTTCTACGTTAAGGTTCCTTTGGTATTTACTTATATTTTCCAAATGGGACATATGACCCTCAATCCTGCATTTTACGAGATTGATGCCAATGAAAAAAAATATTCTCCACAAAATTTCACTATAGGACACTGACCAAAAGAAACTTCTGACTTCAGTCGGAATCGAGATAATATGAAAAAAAAATTTGCTACATCACTGCACCCTTGTCATTTATAGCATTTTCCAAAAGGATCACTTTGACCCCCTGTCCTGCATTTTAGGTGAAGGATGTCAAAGAGGCATATATTCTCCATAAAATTTCCCTATAGGTCACTGACCAAAAGAAACTTCTGACTTCAGTCGGAATCGAGAAAATATCATAAACAAAATTTGCTACATCACAGTAACCTTGTCATTTATACATATATTCCAAATGGTTCACTTTGATCCTCAATACTGCATTTTAGGGGATTGATGCCAATGGAAAAAATGTTCTCCATAAAAGTTCACTATAGGTCACTGACCAAAAGAAACTTCTGACTTCAGTCGAAAACGAGATAATATCAAAAACAAAGTTTGCTACATCACTGCACCCTTGTCATTTATAGCATTTTCCAAAAGGGTCACTTTGACCCCCAGTCCTGCATTTTAGGGGACGGAGGTCAAAGAGGCATATATGCTCCACAAAATTACACTATTAGTCACTGACCAAAAGAACTTTCTATCATCACCCGATATTACGAAAATAACATTTTCAAAATTTGCTACATCTCTGCACCCTTGTCATTTACACATATTTTCCAAATGTGCCATTTTGACCCACTGCACTATATTTTAGGCGATTGATGTCAATGAAAAAAATATTCTCCACAAAATTTCACTAGAGGTCACTGACCAAAACAAGTCCCTAATACGCATAGATAATGCGAAAAAAAAATAGTTTCAAAATTTGCTTCATCGCAGCTCCTTTGGCACTTACACATCTTTTCGAAATGGCCCGATTTGGCCCATTGCACTACACTTTAGAGGATTGATGTCAATGGAAAAAATATTCTCCACAAAATTTCACTATAGGTGATTGACCAAAGGAAACATCTAACTTCAGTGGGTATCATGAAAATATGAACAAACAAATATGCCGTATCAAAATATCCTACACACATTTTCCAAAGAAGCCATATAATTATTTTGAATACAAATAAATCGAACTTAAAAATACAGTTTTTTTGTCTTTACCTTGGATCATAACGTTCAACGGTATTCAAAGGACACTGGCCATCCGAACCACCAATGGCATATAAATAACCACCTAAAACGGCAACAGCAACGCCCAAACGGCGTGTAGTCATGGGAGCCACCTGAATAGAAAAAAAAAACAAAAATAAAAAATTAAAAAAATCTAACAATTTGAAACCCATCCTCCCCCGCATTACCTTCGACCATTTATTCTCTTTGGGATCATAACGTTCAACATGATTCAAACACTGTACACCATCTTGTCCACCGACAGCATATAGGAAACCATCGAGTACGGCCACACCAACACTGGTGCGACACGATGTGGTCGGTGCCACATCACATGACCATTGATTCGTTTGTGGATCATACCGTTCAATGCTATTCAAATAACTTTGCCCATCATGGCCACCGACGGCATAGAGCAAATCATTGAGTACGGCAACACCAACACCACAACGTCTCTTACTCATGGGTGCCACCATTTTCCAGTCATTTGTTTGAGGATCAAAACGTTCCACCGAGGCTATGGCATCGCCAGAACACCAACCGCCAACGGCAAAGAGAACTTCGCCACGGCGGGTGGGTTTACGGGGACGGGTACGTGGTCCCTGCATTAGGGGACGTTCTTGTGGAAGCAGGAGATAATTTTTGGCCTCGTCGACTAAATCACGGCAAGCCTCGTCGGAGCGGACCAGCAGGTCAGAGCCAACGGTACCGACCAGAAATTTCGGTGACAATAATGGAAGACGGACATGTTGTAGGACCTACCAACAGAAGCAGAAAAAGATGCGCTTAATAAAATTCAGAAGTTTAGATTTTTAATATCGGATACCCACCTGAGCTAAATGTTGTCTCCGATCGGCAATATTATATTTAAGCCATGACATAACGGCATTAAATACCTGCTCCTCCGATCGCACATTCAATTCATCGCTGCATATAATATCGACCAATTGCCCCACGGGCAACAATAGGAATTCTTCACTCTCCATGACCTCTTGAAAATTATGCTGTGTGAATTTATCGGCAATGCGCAACAGTTCACGACACGAATGTGTATCGGCAAAGGCTCGTATACCCAAACAATTTGTCGGATCCAATTGTCGTTTCAAAAATTCACAGCATATATCCTGAATTTCGACTAGCTGTAGCAAACAAGCTGCCGGCAGCAATGTCTGAACATTCGATTCTTCGACAACAATATGGGCGGTATAACAGAAATCGATCAGTAGTTCCATGGCATTTTCGTCGATATCACGTATTGTGACTTCAGTTTGTCGAGATTCCTCTAATTCGCCGGTGAACATGGCACGAAAATATGGTGAACATGCCGACAATATAACACGATGGGCAAATATTTTCCGGCCACCAACATTGAGGACAACATCGCAAAGTTCACGATGCCGCCGCAGCATATTCAATTCGGATAGGGTAACCTTGGGGTGTTTGTCGGAGGTGTGGGCCATACGAGCCGGTGATTGTGGACGATCAACGCCACCAGCACCGGCTGTAGCGCCCGCACCGCCATTAGCACCCGGCAACAACGGGTCACCCATACGATTCGCTGCTAAGCGCAGCGGGGCAGATGCCCAACCCCACACCGCGTCTATCTGGAAATAGAACAAAAAAAAATGGAAGTGATTAAAATAAGTTAAAAAATAATTCTCAAAACACTCTAAAAGTATGAAAATCGAAGGGTACCGCTATATGGGTGCTATATGTAAAATTGGACCGATTTCGATAATTTTTTGTAAGGAGCTCCGCTACTCAATAAGAACCCAAACTAGGAAATTACCGACATTTTTGGGGGGAAATGTGTTCAAGATCGTTAAAATAACGAAAATCGGAGGGTACTTTCTATGGAACTAAAACTGGATCAATTTTTATAATTTTTGGTATGAAGCTTCGGTACCCAACAAAAACCCAAAACATGAAATTACAACCTTTTTGGTTGGAAAACTACTTTTAAATCCTCAAAGCGAAAATCGGAGGGTGCAATAAATGGGGACTATATCTAAAAGTTTACCAATTTTTATAATTTCTGATATGGGGCTTTGTTACACAATGCGAACCCAAAATATAAAATTACAACCAATTTGGTTAGAAAATGAATATAAAATCCTCAAAATACCTATAATCGGAGGGTTTGATATGTTGGGACTATAATTAAAAGTGGATGAATTTTTATAATTTTTGGTATGGAACTTTGTTACACAACGCGAACCCAAAATATGAAATTACAACCAATTCGGTTGAAAAATGTGTTCAAGATGCTCAAAATAACGAAAATCGGAGGGTACTTTCTATGGAGGACATAACTAAAACTGGATCAATTTTTATAATTTTTGGTATTGAGCTTTGTAACACAATGCGAACCCAAAATATGAAATTACAACCAATTCGTTTGAAAATCATGTCGAAAATATCGATAATTGAGGTTAAGGTAATATGGGAGCTATACCTAAAAGTTGACCCAATTTTATAATTTTTGGTAGGGAGCTTGGCAACTCAATGCGGGCGCAAAATATGAAATTACAACCAATTTGCTTGAAAAATGTGTTCAAGATCCTCAAAATACTGAAAATCGGAAGATAGTTTCTATGGAGGCCATCCTTAAAAGTGGATCGAAATGTATACATTTTGATGTGGAACCTCGCGACTCAATGAGTAACCAAAATATGAAATTACAGTCAATTTGGTTGCAAAATCCGTTCAAAATATCGAAAATTGAGGTTAAGGTAATATGGGAGCTATACCTAAAAGTGGACCAATATTGATAATTTTTTGTATGGAGCTTCGCTACTCAATGAGAACCTAAAATAAAAAATTACAGACAATTTGATTGGAAAACTTGGTAAAAAAAATCCATAAATAATGAAAATCGGATGGTAGCTTTCTATGGAGACCATACCTAAAAATGGATCAATTTTTATAATTTTTGATATGGAGCTTTGTAACTCAATGCGAATCCAAAATATGAAATTACAGTTCATTCGATTGAGAATCATGTCGAAAATATCGAAAATTGGGTTTAACGTTATATGGGAGCTATAACTAAAAATGTTCCGATATCGAATAAATTTGGTAGGGAGATTTTTGGCACAAGAAGAATGGAATATACCGAATTACTGCCAACTCGATCGGAAAACTTCATCAAAAACCTTAAAATATCATAATTCGGTGGGGTACCTTTACATGGGGGCTATATCTGAGAGTGGACGAATATTGAAAATTTTTGCTAAGGAGATGTACTTCCCAATGAGAATCCAACATATGAAATTTCATTCAAATTTGATTGGAAAATGTGATCAAAATCCTCAATATTTCTAAATTTTGAGGTTATTTTTATATGGGGGCTATAACTAAAGGTGGACGATATTGATCATTTTTGGTATAGGGCTTCCCCATTCAATGATAACTCAAAATATCAAATTACGGTTTGGAAAATGTGTCCAAAATTTTTAAAATACTGAAGATCGGAAGGTTCGATGGTCCGTATAGACACCTCAAGTCTTTATAGAGATCAGTTCGGCCTTTATAGTCTTTATAGGGACCTTACAAAGGAGGTTTATTATTATTATTTTTTTTTTATTTTATGCTCCCCACCACTCCGTCTCTTTTTTTCCTTCTTTGCCTCTTCAGTTTATTTTAAGATTGAAAAAAAAAAACATCAACATAATCACGTGCATCGAAGCTATTTGTGTGTTCGATCCATAAGGGTGGCGGTTGTTGATCTTCCACATACAATCATCATCAGTCAGTCTAGCAGAGAAAATTGTAACGTTTTAAAATGTTTTTGTGTGGCCAGCAACAAAAAAAACCCAATTTTCTTCAATCTAAAAATATAAAACAACAACAACACAAATTTGATTGTTGGCCAACAAAAGTAACAACAAATTGTCTATGGTAGAATGAAGGCATAGAGGAAGATCAGAACGGATTAAAAAAAAAAAAACATATTGAAAAATTTCGTTACATGTTGCACAAATCTTACGAAAATTGTTAATATGTTGCAATTTTATTCAAATATTCAAATTCAATTTATTTCGGGATTTTTCGATTTTTTCGTTCGATTCTGTAATTTTATTTGCTAATGAAGCCTTTAAAGATGTTTGTATATTGAAATTTTTTGTCAATAACACACATTAGCAATGAAAATTTGCAAAATCCATATTTTTTCAGGTGTGGTGAGTTTTTTGAGAAATTCACCACACCTCAAAAAATGTTGCAAACGAAATATAGAACAAAAAAATATGTCTTGGTTCTCCTAGCTGGCAAATACCCATAAAAATCTCACCAATTATCTCATTATTGATTTCACAAAATAATTATTAATTTCATTACATTGCTAATAAAGAAATTATGCAAAATCCATGATTTTTCAGGTGTGGTGATTTTTTTGAGAAATTCAAAATGTTACAAAATGCTGAAAAAAATCTATACAACAAGAAAAAAATTAATTGCATTTTCCACATTACAAAACCGCACAAAATTATTTTAATTTTCGTTACTGATTCCACAAAATAATGTTTAATTTCATTGCATTGCTAATAAAGAAAATATGCAAAATATACATATATATTTTCAGGTGTGGTGAGTTTTTTGAGAAATTCACCACACCTTAAAAAATGTTCCAAACGAGAGATAATAAGTTGTGAACAAAAAAAAATATGTCTTGAATTTTTCAGGTGTCAAAACCCCACAAAAAAGCTCTCCAATTATCTCAATATTGATTCCACAAAATAATTAATAATTTCATTGCATTGCTAATAAACAAATTATGCAAAATCCATAATTTTTTAGGTGTGGTGAAAACATTTTCCATTCGAATTAGCTCAAATTTGATATATTTTGTGTTCATCGGGTAGTAAATCTCCCTACCAAAAATGATCAATATTGGTCCCTATTTAGGTATAGCTCCCATATAAAATATCCTCCAAATTTTCGATATTCAGAGGATTATCTGGTAGTATATAAAAATATCGTGTATAAAGCTACCCTCAAATTTCGATATTTTGTGGATATTGGGCAGTTTTCCAACCAAATTGGCTGTAATTTCATATGTTGTGTACATATCGAGTAGTGAATCTCCCTAACAATAATTATGGATATTGGTCAACATTTGGGTATAGCCTCCATTTTCCAAATTTTGAGAAATTCAAATTGATTTCCCAATCGAATTAGCTATAATTTGTTATTTTTTCTTCTCATCTGGTAGTATATAAAAATATCGGTTCACGTTTTGGTCTAGGCTCCATATAAAGCTACCCTCAAATTTCGATATTTTGTGGATATTGGGCACGTTTTTGAAACGAATATGTTGTAATTTGTTATATTGGGTTCTCATTGGGTGACGAAACTCCCTACCAAAAATTATCAGTATCGATTCACGTTTTGGTATAGCTTCCATATAAGAGTACCCTCAATACTCGATATTTTAGGGATTGTATGCACATTTTTCAACCGAATGGTTTCAAATTTGATATTTTGGATTCGCATTAGGTGAAAAATCCTACCAAAAATTATCAATATCGGTCCACTATACCATATAAAATATGCTCCAAAATTTCGATATTTTGATGATTTTGCGAAAGTTTCCAACCAATTTGGCTGTAATTAAATATTTTGGCTTCTTATCGGTTAGTACATCTACCTACCAAAAATTATAAATATTGGTTTTCATTTAGGTGTAGTCCCTATGTAAATGTATCCGAAATTTTAAGGATTTTGAAGACATTTTCCACTCGAATTGTCTGTAATTTCATATTTTGTTTTCTCATGGGTAGTACATCTCCCTACCAAAAATGATCAATATTGGTCCACATTTACGTGTAGATCCCATATAAAACGTCCTCCAAATTTTCGATACTTTGAGGATTTTGAACACATTTTCCATTGGATTGACTGTAATTTCATAGGTTGGGTTCTCACAGAATAGTACACCTCCCTACCAAAAATGATCAATATTGGTCCACATTTAGGTATAGCTACACGTAAGCTCCCATATAAAACGTCCTCCAAATTTTCGATACTTTGAGGATTTTGAACACATTTTCCATTGGAATTGACTGTAATTTCACAAGTTGGGTTCTCACAGAAGAGTACACCTCCCTACCAAAAATGATCAATATTGGTCCACATTTAGGTATAACCTCCTTGTAAAGGTAAACCAAATTTCCAGATTTTCTTCTTTTTGAATACGTTGTCTTCTCATCGATTAGCACAGCTCCCTGCCAAAAATTATAAAAATCGGTCCTCATTTAGGTGTTGCCCCTATGTAAAGGTATCCGAAAATTTTCTGAATTTTGAACGCCGTTTTCCATTCGAATTGACTGTAATTTGATATTTTGACTTCTCATTGGGTAGTACAACTCCCTACCAAAAATTATCAACTTTTCGTTCGAACTTTAGCTATAGGCCTCATATAATCGAACCCTTCTTTTTCAGAATTGCAAGGGGGTTTTATCCATTTCCAACTATAATTTGTTTACAGGAACACACCCTATATGAAATTATTTCAGTAAGGAGTGGTAAGGACCCTTTCTCGAAACAAAATAAAAAAGAACACATGTTTTTGTTGCGGGACAAATGAAGTTATTAACCTTGATATAATCACAGCACATACGTACATATATACAGTATTATATCCATCCCATGCCCACATTCATTATTTGCCCTTCCCTGACCTAATTGGCAGCACAGGCAGCAGCAACAACAACTTAAGACATAAACACAACCACCTATAACAACAATAACTAAAAAACGGAAAAAAATAAACAAATAAAAGGTATTGTGGGGTGATAAGGGAATCATGCAAAGACAAGACAATAAATAAATAAAACGGAAGAGGAAACTATAATGCATCCTCCAAATAGAGGCCATCATATAATTGATTCCGAAAGACCCACTGAATAGACAGGCACCTGGCCACCAATTGAATGGAATGTAGTAATATCGACCCTTCATTACACATTTCGAAACCAAAAAAAAAAAACAATTCCGAAGATAGACTGACAACAAAGTGGTTAGTTGGCCTGCACACACACTCGCGCGATATCATGTAATGATGATTTTCCTATTCTATATTTATTAAGCAGAATGAATATATGTTTAGTTCTGTTTTTCTTTTTTAAGATACCTTTGCGTCTTTCTGGGCCACTGAAAAATCAAATTCACAACACCACAAGCCACAAAGCCACCAAAATCCCGTTCTATTTGCTGGAATACTGGCAGCGAATTCACAAAAACACTTGCAGCACACAGAGATATTTAACCGACCGACCGAACGCGACCACAACAACAACGATGGCAAATAAGAACTCGTTGCTCTTTTTGGAAAATAATTTTCACAATTTCCAGCACAATTAATTGGAAAATTATTAAATTCATAGGGCTCGACACACACAGAATATGTAAAAAAGGGAGAAAAATGTAAATATCTACATGGAACTGAGATGGAATGAAGGAATAGGTAATAAGAATTAGGGCTATGTACGACGATTTTGGTACTAATCGTTGTGTTTCGATTAACGAACTATAGATACCTTGAATGATGGTTTGATGAGATGAGAAAGAACAATTCCCTGATGATTGATAGCACAATGTGTGAAGAAAATTATCATCGATAAAGGCTATAAAAATATATAAAATAATAATAATAAATTAATAATATTTAAAGAATTAAAAGATATATAAAAAATTAAAAATAAAATTAAGAATATTCAAAAAATTTAACTTGTATTTAAAAAAAATAATTTAAAAAACGTATCAAAATAAAAAATATAAAAAATAGGATATTTATAAACAAAAATATATGAAATAAAAATTATAAAAAAAATAATAAAAATATAAAAAATAAAAATATATAAAAAATATATTCAGAAAAATATGAAATTAAAAACTAAAGAAATTTAAATTATAATAATAAAATCAAAATATATAAAAATAAAAATTATATAAAAATTTTTGGTATTTCGAAAAAATTTTCAGACTCTTTCGAACAAAATTGACTGTAATTTGTTATTATAGGTTCTCATTGGGTAGTAAATGTTACCACCCAAAAATAAAAATAATTTTTCACCTACCGATTTTCAATATTTTGTGACTTTTGAATATTTTTTCCAAACGTTTGGCTATAACTTCATATTTTGGAGTCTCGTTAGTTGAAAAATCTCCATACCAAAAATTATGAATATCGGCCCACATTTAGGTAGACCTTCCACATAACGATATCTTCCGATTTGTGGTATTCGGAGGACTTTCGGTACATTTCCAAATCAATTTGGCTATAATTTCATATTTTGTAATCGCGTTAATTGAAAAATCTCCCTACCAAAAATTATCAATATCGGCCTACATTTAGGTACACCTCCCGTATAACGATATCTTCCGATTTGCGGAATTTCGAGGATTTTCTGTAGGTTTTCCAAATAAAATTGGCTATAATTTCATATTTTGGAATTTCGATGGTTGAAAAATCTCCCTACCAAAAATTATCAATATCAATACCATATAACGATATCTTCCGATTTGCGGAATTCGGCAATTTTGAGCACATTTTTTAAAACAATGTAGCTATAATTTCATATTTGTGTAATCTCATCGGTAAACAAATCTCCCTAGCAAAAATCATTAATATGGATCTACTTTAAGATAGAGCCCACATATTACAGCTCCTCCAATTCGTGGCAATTTCGTCAAGTTTTCCCCACCAAATAAGCTGTAATTGTAAATTATGGGTTCTCATAAAACGCTACAGCCGATTTCCAAAAACTTTGACATATTTTTCAAGCGATTTGACTATAATTTAGAAATAGAAATATAATATATGAAATTCTAGAGGGCATCTGTACCATAGAAGGCCTCTGAAGAGGTCATCTATACCATAAAATGCCTACGAAGAGGACTTCTATACCATAGAAGGCCTACGAAGAGGTCTTCTATACCATGGAAGGCCTCCGAGGAGGTCCTCTAAGGTCACATTCTGCCAGTTTTAATTTTTTTGTATTTTCTTCCCTCCCCCAATATGTTTGTCTCAGCCCAGCGTCACATGTGTTTCGCTCATTTTTATTGTTCTTTCTCATTTCCGAATTTTTTAAACTTCTTTAAACAAAATCCCAGATTTTTTTTTCTTAAAATTGACATCCCTATCTTTTTTGCAACCCATATGCCGCCAAGTGTTTCCCATTTTTAACGGCGTCACATATGTTTCGTTTTTTTCTTCTTTTTCGCCTTACCTTTGCGTCTTTCTGGGCCACTGAAAAACCACCAATTCCACAACAAAACCAATAACCAACGACTGCAGGAACAGAGGCAGCAGCAGATTTAGAAAATGCAATTTTTATTGCTTTCCTTTGTTACGCACACACACTGATATAATTAAATGAATTTTGGATTATAATGCACTAGAATTTTCGATACACTTTAATATTTTGCCGTGTTTTAATTAGAAATTATTTTTGTATTTTATTTTATATTTTTTAATATTTATTTTTTCTCTCGTTTTCCGTACACATTAATTTGTTCGTGAGCTTGACAACCGAGCCGCACAGCAACTGTGACAAGTAACGGCGTTATTTCCAAGCACACCCCAACAGACAACAATGGGCAGTGTTGCCAAAACAGCTGTTTTCTCTGTTGAAAAGGGAGAAGAGAAATAAACAACTGTGACAAGTAACGGCGTCATTTCACCCCGCAGTCAACTGTGCGGCTGTCGTCAGCTGTTTTCTTTGGGGAATGAAAGGCTAATGGAGAACAGAAATAAATAAATTAACAGAAAGAGAGAATTAATGGTTACTTGATGTTGACATTTTTCGTTCTCTCTCTCCCTCCTTTTTTCTTATTACAATTGTCGATTGAAACGTAGTTATTTATTTGTTTAACACAAAACGTCATTTTCTGTGAGTGTTCTAGGGATCCCTAGTCCGTTTATTGTGCATTTGGCTGTTATCACCAAACAGTTATCGAAATAAATCGATTAGTCACAAATCGCCCTGGTTAACCCTAATAGAAAGCAAAAAGAAAGTATTAGAAGTGTTAGAAGAAGAGCGAGCAAGCAAACAAGCAATTAATTAAAACAAAGAAGCTTTACGGACATACATACATATATATTCTATATATTTTCTTCGCAGACAATCCACTAATTCTTTCCATTTAATAGAAAATATTATAAATATATTAATTAATTAAATAGAAAACATGCAAAGTGTTTTAAATACCGTTAAGGGGACCGCTCTCAATGTTGCCGAATATCTGACACCAGTTTTAAAGGTAACAAAAAATTGTAGACCAAAAAGAAAATGCATCGGGGAGGGGGTGGTTGGCTGGCTTGATTGGCCACAATTACTAACTTGGCCAGAGGACACTCCAATCAACCCACCCAGCAGCGATGAGTCATAAGCAACTTTGTTTTTTTAACTCCAATGTTTTTCTTTTCTTCCTCCTTAACTAGGAATCGAAATTCCGTGAAACCGGAGTCTTAACACCCGAAGAATTTGTAGCAGCCGGTGATCATTTGGTCCATCATTGTCCAACATGGCAATGGGCGGCCGGTGATGAGAATAAAACAAAATCATATTTACCTAAAGGTTGGTCCCCAACAACTTTTTTTTGGATTTTGTTGTTGTATTGTTGTTTTTGTTTGCAGATAAACAATTCTTGATTACCCGCAATGTACCCTGCTATCGCCGTTGCAAACAAATGGAATATGTTGGCGAAGAAACGGTTGTTGAGGAAGAGGGAGGTGATGGTGGCTGGGTGGAAACGCATCAAATGAATGAAGATGGCACCAAAGCGGAATTAGATGAAAAAATCTGTGAATTGACACTGGATGATAGGGTATGAACGGAACCTTTGAAAGGCTTCCTAAGAGAGGTGGTTTATCAATCAGAAGAAATTCTCTATCCCTTAGAAGACCGTAGAAGGTCTCCGAATAGGCCTACGAAAAGGTTCTTTATTCCATAGAATTCCTCTGAAGAGGTCATCTATGCCATAAAAGGCCTCCGAAGAGATTATCTATCCAATAGAAGGCCTCCGAATAGGTCTTATATCCCATAGAACCCTCCAAAGGGGTCTTCTATACCATAGAAGGGCTCCAAAGAGGTCCTCTATTAAATAGAAAGCCTCCGAATAGGTCTTATATTCCATTGAAGGCCTCTGAAGAGGTCTTCTATACCATAGAAGGCCGCGAAGAGCTCTTCTATACCATACAAGGCCTTCGAAGATGTTTTCTTTAACATAGAAGGCTTCCGAAAAGGTTGTCTATTGAATAGAAGACTTCCAAAGGGGTCTTCTATACCATAGAAGGGCTCCAAAGAGGTCCTCTATTAAATAGAAAGCCTCCGAATAGGTCTTATATTCCATTGAAGGCCTCTGAAGAGGTCTTTGAAGGCCGCGATCTATACCATAGAAGGCCTTCGAAGAGGTTTTTTTAACATAGGAGGCTTCCGAAAAGGTTGTCTATTGAATAGAAGACTTCCAAAGAGTTCCCATATCCAATAGAAGACCACCGAATCTGTCTTCGATACCATAGAAGGCCGCCGCAGAGGTCCTCTATTCCATAGGAGGCCTCTGAAGAGGTCATCTATACGATAGAAGCCCTATGAAGAGGTGCTCTATCATAGAAAAATTTTTGATTTTCTATAAAAAACAATTGATTTTTTATAGAAAAAATCTATTTTTTCTATAGCAGCAAATATTCGGTTCGAAAAAAAAAATACTTTCCAAAAATATTTCTCAAAAAATTTGCAGAAGTATCCTGATTGCAGTAGTAGAATGAATTATAAATATCAATACGGTACAGAGAGTCCTCGTCACTAGAACATATGGGAAATTTATATTTAGACCGATCCGTTCCGAAATATTCATCTAAAAATCAACATAACATTACCCTCAAATTTCTGTATTCTGAGAATTTTTGGTACATTTTTTTACCGAATTGTCTCTAGTTTCATATTTTGAATTCTCATTGGCTAACAAATCCTGCTACCAAAAATTATCAACATCCGGTCCACGTTTTGATATAGCTCCCATATAAGGGTACCCCGAAATTTTCGATATTTTGCGAATATCAAACCAGTTTTTTTTAATATTTTGAGTTCTAATTGGGTGACAAAATTTCCTACGAAAAATGATGAATATCGGTCCATGTTTTGCTATAGGTCCCATATAATTTTAACCTGAAAATTCTATATTCTGTGGATTTTGGGCACGTTTTTCAACCGAATTGTTTCAAATTTGATATTTTGTGTTCGCATGGGGTGATAAATCTTCCTACCAAAAATTATCCATATTGATCCACGTTTTGGTGTAGGTCCCATATAAAGTTACCCTAAAATTTCGGTATTTTGAGGATTTTGGACACGTTTTTCAATCGAATAAGTTGCAGTTTGTTATTTTGGGTTCTCATTGGGTGACAAATCTCCTTACCAAAAATTATCAATATCGGTCCACGTTTTGGTATAAGTCCCATACTAGGTCACCCTAAATATTCGATATTTTAGGGATTTTGGGCATATTTTCCAACCGAATTGTTTCAAATTTGCTATTTTGCGTTCGCATAAGGTGTCAAATCTCGCTACCAAAAATTATCCATATAGGTCCACGTTTTGGTCTAGGTCCCATATAAAGTTATCGATATTCTAGGGATTTTATTTAACTTTTCTATATTGAAAAAAAAAAAATCGATTTTTCTTCTAGGACGAAATGCAAACCCCCGACAATGAACAACCCGGCAATATGGACGATATTGATGGCAATGGGGCAGAGGCTGACGACGACGATGATGACGAAGCTTTAGATATGGATGAGTTTGAGGAAAGCGGCATGCTGGATCTAGTAGATCCCGCAGTGGCCACTGTACGCAAAGCTGAAAAACCTGAAGCCGCCAATAGCAGTGAGGCTGGCGCTGCGGCCTCGATTGACACGCAAGATTCGGTGCTGCATACCCGTACCTATGATCTGCACATAACCTATGATAAATATTATCAGACACCACGTCTATGGGTGGTGGGCTATGATGAGGTAAGGGGAGATATTTAAAAAAAAAAAAAAAAAATTATGGCGTTTGATTAAATTTTCTCTCTCTCTCTCTTTAGAATCGTAAACCCCTAACCGTTGAACAAATGTACGAAGATGTCTCACAGGATCATGCCAAAAAGACTGTCACCATGGAATCCCATCCACATTTGCCGGGGCCAAATATGGCCTCGGTGCATCCTTGTCGTCATGCCGATATCATGAAGAAAATCATCCAAACCGTTGAGGAGGGTGGCGGCGAATTGGGTGTGCATTTATATTTGATAATTTTCTTGAAATTTGTACAAACGGTTATACCAACCATTGAATATGATTTTACACAAAATTTCAATTTGTCTTAAGGAGGGGAAGTGAACCAATCAAGCAACCACAACCCAACTACCACCCAACCATTCTCATCCTTAAAAATCCTTCTTCATCATGATATTAGCTAGTTGTGGCTTTAAATTTAATTTTTTTTTTTTACCAAGCATACATTTTGCCATATAAATAATAGATTTTATTTTTTGTAAAAAAAAACAAAAGCTTTGTATAGATTTTTTTATTTTTGTTGTAACGTAAATTATTTTTATTTTATCATTTTTTTAAATATACATAAAATTTTCTAATTCATAATTTATTTGTAATTATGAGCTTCATTATATTGATGTGTGTATGTAATGTATTTATGCTTTAAGAAATAAACTATTTCTAGATAATAATCTGATCTGGTGGCTTTTGTTTGGGGTGTAAATGGGAGTTGACCTTTATATGGAGGCTATACCCGAAACCTTGGCTGATATTTATAATTTTTGCGAACTCAAAATATCGAATTATAGCTGATTCGCTTGAAAAACGTCCCAAAAATCCTCAAAATATCGAAAAATGTGGTAACTTTATATGGAAGCTATACCAAAACGTGGACCGATATTGATCATTTTTGTTAGGGAGATTTGTTAGCTACTGAAAAGACAAAATATCAAATTATAGCCAATTCGGATAAATATCGTGCCCAAATTACCGAATATTGGAGGTAATGTTATATGGGACCTATAACAAAATGTGGACCAATATTCATAATTTTTGGTAGGAAGATTTGTTACTTAATGCGAACTCAAAACATCGAATTATAGCTAATTCGGTTGAAAAACATCCCCAAAATACTCAAAGTATCGAAAATTAAGGGTAACTTTATATGGGGCCTATACCGAAAGGTGAACCAATATTGATAGTTTTTGGTAGGAAGATTTGTTACCCAATGAGAACCCAATATAACAAATTACAACGTATTCGGTTTAAAAACGTGCCCAATATCCTCAAAATATCGAAATTTGAGGGTAATTTTATATGGGACCATGACTAAAACGTGGACCGATAAGGCTAATTTTTGGTAGGAAGATTTATTACCCAATGCGAAACCAAAATATCAAATTTGAAACAATTCGGTTGGAAAATGTGCCCAAAATCCCTAAAATATCGAATATTGAGGGTATCCTTAAATTGGGCTTATACCAAAACGTGGACCAATATTCATAATTTTTGGTATGAAGATTTGTTACTTAATGCGAACGAAATTTCGAAATATAGCTAATTCGGTTAAAAAACGTGCTCAAAATCCTCAAAAAACGAAATTTTAGGTTAACATTACATGGGGTATATAACAAATCGTGGACCGATATTGCTAATTTTTAGTAGAGACATGTTTCACCTAATGAGAACCCAAAATATTGGTTTATGGTCTATTCGGTTCAAATACGTGCCCAAAATCCTCAAAATATCGAAAACTGAAGGTAACTTTATATGGGGCCTTGACCAAAACGTGGACCGATATGGATAATTTTTGGTAGCAAGATTTTTCACTTAATGCGAACGTAAAATATCAAATTTGAAACAATTAAGTTGAAAAATGTGCCCAAAGTCCTTCAAATATCGAATATTGAGGGTGCCTTTATATGGAAGCAATAGCAGAACGTGGACCGGTATTGCTAATTTTGAAGGGAGGTTTGTCACCCAATGAGAACCCAAAATAACAAATTACAACTTATTCGGCTTAAAAAAGTGCCCAATATCCTCAAAATATCGAAATTTGAGGGTAACTTTACATGGGGCCTATACCGTAACGTGGACCAAAATTCATCATTTTTGGTAGGGAGTTTTGTCATCCAATGAGAACCCAATATAACAAAATACAACTTATTTGGTTGAAAAACGTGCCCAAAATCCTGAAAATATCTAAAAATGAGGGTAACTTTATATGGAAGCTATACCAAACCGTGGACCAATATTCATAATTTTTGGAATGAACATTTGCCATCTAATGTGATCGTAAAATATCAAATTGCAGAATAATCGGTTGAAAAACATGTCTCAAATCCCAAAAAAAATGGAATATTTAGGGTGACTTTATATGGATGCTAAATCAGAACGTGGACCGGTATTGTTAATTTTTGGTAAGGAGATTTGTCACCCAATGAGAACCCAATATAACAAATTACAACTTATTCGGCTGAAAAACGTGCCCAATATCCTCAAAATATCGAAAATTTGAGGGTACCCTTATATGGGAGCTATAACAAAACGTGGCCTGATATGGATAATTTTTGGTAGAAAGATTTGACACCTTGTGCGAACGCAAAATATCAAACTAGAGACAATTCCTTTGAAAATCGTGAACAAAATCCACAGAATGCCGAAATTTGAGGGTACAGTTATATAGAGACTATACCAAAAAATGAGCCGAAGTTGATAATTTTTGGTAGGAAGAATTAACACCTAAAGAGAATCCAGAATATGAAATTACAGCCAATTCGGTTGACAAACAGGTGTGAAATCCTTAAAATATCGAAAATTCGAGCTTATACCAAAACGTGGACCGATATTGATAATTTTTGGTAAGGAGATTGGTCACCTTAGGCTAGCGCAAAATATCGAACTAGACACAATTCGGTTGAAAACGTGCTCAAAATCCTCAGAATGGGGCCTATACCAAAATATGGACCGATAGTAATTATTTTTGTTTAGAAGATTTAACACCCAAAGATAATCCAGAATATCAAATTATAGCCAATTTGGTTGAAAAACTTGCTTCGAAAAATATCGAAAAATTAGGGGTACCCTCGTATGGGACCTACACCAAAATGAGGATCAATGATCCACATTCCATGTTTGTCCTAACTATAAATTTCCCATATGGTCTAGTGACGAGGACTCTGTGCATCGTATTGATATTTATAATTCATTTTACTACTGCAATCAGGACACCTCTGCAAATTTTTTCAGAATTATTTTTGGAAAATCATTTTCGTTCGATCAAAAAAAAAAAAATGCTGTTGAATATTTTTCCAGTTTTTTATAGTGATAGTGCTTTTTAATACTTGACCCCTGTAAACTTCTTGTCGTAACATCAACAAATAATTGCGCCAAAAAATTTACGTCTATCTCCAAAATTTAAATTCAAATCCAAATGTGTGTGTGTTCCGACGTGCGTCCGTGTCCGCTTATTACGAAATACCGCAAAGTTCTGCACTGCATTGGCCGCCAGTGCCAGACTCATAACAAACACAAACTCTGGACACACATGTGAAAATAGTAGTAGTTCTCCCAAATGCTCCCAAAAAAAATACGCTCGTGACAATGCTGCTTTAGGAGGTGACTGAAAAGGTTTGCCTGCCAGCTCACGATGACAACAGCAGAAAACAAATTCTCATTTCAATGTTATTTAGAGTAGAGGTTTTCAAATGGAAATTGCATCTCAATCTCTTCTAAAAAAAAAATGGGAGGAAAAAATACGACCACCACCATTGTTGTCCGCTCAATATCTTAAAAATTTCTAAAATGTCAAAACTCTTCGGTGGCGGCAGGCCAAGCGGGATTCTCACACACACACCAATGTGTGCTTAGGTAAATTTACAGTTCTTTTCCCTTATCAAACGTCGAGAACGAACAACAACAAAAAACAACTGCAGGGGTCATCTACAAACATTCTCTTCCTCATAATGAGATACGACCAAGCCGAACTGTTTTGGCAGAGAGGTAGCGAGAGAGAGAGGTAGAGGGTAACTGACAAAGAGTTTTCTATTGAGATGAGAACAACAAAAAAAGAAAACGGAGAAAAAGGAAGGAGGAGGATAGAGTTCGTAATGTTCATTTAATAGTAATGCGGAAAGCCACAGATCCGCACAACTAGAAGCATGTGTTGCCGAACCAGCAGACTATAATAATTGATGTTTTTCTTGTTCTGGAAATGTTTTTGTCTAGGTCCCAAGAAATACAGCCGATGTGTTTAAAGCTTTCGAAAACCATTAAATGTGTCGGAACTGTTATAGGGGGGCCTTGTCAAAACAAGGGGACCTATTTTAGAAACTATCTTTTCAGTTGATCTTTTCTCCCCTAAGAAACCGAGATGGCAAATTTCAGTTGGAAAATTTGTCCAGGACCTTGAAAATCCTTCAAAAGTGCCGGACATATAATCATGGATATGTGTTTTGTTTGAAGAATCCGATTGTTTAAATATAACAGATGCTCAGTAGGGGGTAATTTAGGTCATCATTGAGTGACAAAAGTTCGTAGCAACAAAAATTATTAACAACATAAATGTAAAAAAATCAGGTTTTCCCATATGCTCTAGTGACGAGGACATCTGATATTGGTTTTTAATTATGTATAGGTTAGGTTAAAGAATGTCCACGCACCAGGTTTTTAACAGTTGATTTTACTCGGCTACCCTTGGTCCATTGTGTTCATGCTGAATACCTGAAAAGGTAACAAAAATTGGGAGGAGTGATTAGATGTTATAGCTTACCCATTATAAGTATTTTTATGGAATTGATTCCGCAGAAGAATTTCAGAGAATTGCTCCATTATATCCACCAAACAGCCGATGCTATTTGTTACTTGAAACTTAACCAGGGGTTTAGGATTCGCGTTCGGGTTTTTGGCACGTTCTTTCAACCGAACTTATTTGAATTTGATATTGGGGTCGAGTAGTGACCAATGACTTTCACTGATCCTACCATCAGGGTCAGCTTTGTCAATGACGGTTACTCTCTGGTCCTGTGGAACAATCCGTCGATATGTCGATTCTTTAGCAGCAGTTTTTAAAGGTTGCTTTCCACTAGGTCCCACTTTTGTCTTCGCTTCTGTTTAAGCTACTAAAGCCGCCATTGGAGCAGATTCTTAAGCAGGCTTGTCAATAGGTCCGATTTTCGTCTTCCCGATGACAGCCTTCCCACTATCCCTCCAGACATCTACGGCTGGTTGCGATTTCTCCGTCAATCTCATCCTCTTCATTGCTATTGGCAATCATCCCACGCGCGTTAAGATAATGATCTTAAGATGATGGTCGAGTAGTGACCAATGACTTTCACTGATCCTACCATCAGGGTTAGCTTTGTCAATTACGGCTACTCTCTGGTCATTTGGTACCATCCGCCGAGATGTCGTTTGGAGCAGATCCCTAAGATTCCTGAGAAGACTTGTCAATTGGTCAGATTTTCATGTTCCCGATGAGAGGCTTCCCACCATCCTTCCAGGCCTCTACTGGAACATGCGTAAATGCCAGAAATGGCACTCTGTACACCAAACAACACATGTTACTCGCTTACGTCGATGACATCGACATGATTGGTCGAACATTGAAAGCGGTAACAACCACCTTTGAACAAATTGAGAAGGAGTCTGCCAAAGTGGGTCTGGCAGTAAACGGCGAGAAGACCAAGCTGATGCTATCAACGCGCAAGACGTCCAGTAGACTCGAACCAACTGTGGAACTTGAGAACTACAGCTTCGAGGTAGTCAAAGATTATATATACCTCGGTACCGCCATAAATAAAACGAATGACATCAGTTTTGAAATTCGAAGAAGGATAGTGATGGCCAACCGATGCTACTATGGTCTGACCAAAAAACTCAAAAGCAAGACCACCTCCCGCCAGACCAAACTCACACTCTACAAGACGCTGATACTACCCCTTTCTGTTATATGGATCTGAAGCAAGGGTACTTACGCAAGGGTATTGAGCTGCAGCGACTACGTTGGCTAGGTCATGTGGTGAGAATGGATGCAGAAGGCATATAAAAGCGAACCAGCTGAGGGTTCACGCAGAAAGGGAAGGCCAAGAATACGTTGGAAAGATCAAGTCGAAGGCAACATCGACGCGCCTGGAAACCTTTTCTAAGCTCGGCTTATGGAACGAAAGTTCTGTCACAAGCCAGCTATGTAAGTAAGTAAGGAACGACTTAGTCTTCATGACGCTGGGTATAACAAATTCAAGTCCGGTGAAATTCTCCATTTTTATTTATTTTCTTCCTAAATTCCGTAATAATTTTCTTCTCCTTGAAACCATGAAATGAATAAACCTGACGAAGTTTAAAGTTATCCTTCATATAAATACAATAATTTTTCCCATATGGTCTAGTGACGAAGACATCAATTTTTATTATTTAAAACGAACTTCTAGTTAATAAGGAAGTTGGATCGACTTGGTATACAAAACTCAATCCTGGTAAAATGCTATATATTTTATTTTATTTTTCCTAAATTCCGTAATAATTTTATCCTCTCCTTGAAGAACCTGACAAAGTATGTAGAAAGTCTGAGTTTGACTTGTTTAGAAAATTGGTTTTCCTTTGAAAAATAAAATAATTTTTTCCCATATAGTCTAGTGACAAAGATATCCGATTATTTTTAAATTAAGGGGGATCCGTGTAATGTTCTATTTTTATTTCTTAAATTTACGAAATGGATAAACCTTACGAAGTTTATAGAAAGTGTGAGTTTGACATGTTTTGAAAAGTTGTCTTCCTTTGAAAAATAAAAATAATTTTTCCCATATGGTTTAGTGACAAAGACAACCTTTTTTAGAACGAACTTCTAGATAATAAGGAAGTTGAATCGACTTATTCTCAAAAAAATACATGGTTTGCTTCATGATGCTGAGTATACAAAATTCGATCCAGTCGAAATGATAGAAAAACCAGTAAGGAAAGTTCAAAAGTCGGACTGGGCCGACATTATAATACCCTTTGGGTACATACAAGAGATGCTCATATGTACAATATCCTTTAGATAGAATAGACATATCATCTTTGGAGGACCATGGAAATGGAATTTAACGAATTTTACTGCGTGAAGTTGTAGATATTTGGACTAAATTAACTAAATTAAACAACCAATACAGATACAATCTGAAATCTATGAAAAATATAATGTCAATCATCGAGCAACATATGTATAAGATCTATATATAAATGGACGTCGTTGAGCAACCGTGGCATCCACCATTTGGTATGCTGCAGCACTATGCGCTATCCAAAATTTATCTCGACTTGGTACGCTGTGCACTTATTCTTCCTAAGCGGACAAACTTTAGTTATTTGGTACATCATTTTGATGAAATCGGATGAAAATATATTTGGAAGCTATGTTTAAACTAGAAACGTCTTCAATCCAATACCCTATGCAATATGTCATGTAAAGCGAACAGATATAGGCTCCTCCATTTACACCATTTGCATAAAATCGGACTAAAGTATATATGGGAGCTATTTCGTGAATATAGAACAGGCATATATATGGGAGCTATTGGGAGTTTAGTGCACCATTTACCTAAAATCGGACGAAGCTATATATGAGAGCTATATCTAAGTCTGAACCGATTTTCTCCAATTTTAATAGGGTTCGTCCTTGGGCCAAATAGGTGACATGCACCAAATTTCATCCAAATCGAATCACAAATGCGACTTGTACTTTGTTCACAAAAATACATGGACAGACGGACATGCATGAATCGACTCCAAAAGTGATTCTATGTATATTTTCTAAAAAGGAACCATGGGTCTGTCTTGATTCCTTTTGCCTGTTACAAGGATATGCCCAAAGACATAATACCCTGTACCACAGTGTGGTGAAGGGTATACAAATATTTTATGTGCTTTATTTACGTGCTCTTTTGAAATCACGAAATGGATAAACCTTTGAATAATAAACATATTTTTATCCCATATGGTCTAGTGACGAAGACATCCGATTTTTTGTTATTTTTTCGGTATTGAAAGTTTTATATATTTTGTAAAATATCCGTAAATTCGTTAGAACGAATTTTTTTCTTCCCAAACTCCTTAAGAATTTTTTCTCCTCCGCCATCTGCAAAATTTGTGTGGTATATAAGTATCCAAAGAATCCTCAAATTTATTTCAGCATTTTTTCCTTTATTTCTATTAACTCCAATTATCCATTTATTAATTTTGCCATATTTGCTCGATGTTTCAATTGCGACTACATGTTGCAAATGTGCCAATAATTATGTGCGTCTGTGGAGCTGTGTATGACCGCTGCCGCCGGCTAACAATATCCAACAAGCACTTTAAATTGGCTATTCATTTGGAAGTTTTGTTGAATTGTCTTTTATTTTTCTCTAAAAACAAATCAAATCACAAATATAACCTCTCACACTCTCCTCTCCCCACAAAAAAGAAAACAAATAACAAATCAAAAAGTAGCATTAACGGTACATGCATGCATGCAGTCATCTCTCATTACAAAGATGATAACATAATCTCACAACAATTCAAACTACAAATTGGATTTTTTTTTTGTATTTTTGACAATTCAGTTTCTCCAAATTGCAATTTTTCTCCCTCCTTCACAAATAGAACGAACACCTCCTCTCTGTTGTCACATATATTTTAGGGAAGGAGAAGAGATTGTTACAGAACAACAACAACGAAAAAATCATAACAGAGAGGACATCGAGATGGTGGGGACTCCAATTTGTAAAAGGTAAACAAAATTCGGAATATGGGTATTTATTTCCAGCTTTTGAACTCTCGTTAAATGTTCAACGAGAGTTCAAACCTTAAATAATTTTCTAGAATTTCTCTATATTCTCCCTCTCCTTGCCTCTAATATGGTCGAATTTTTCCCTTTTAAAATATTTCCATTTTCTCGTTGTTATTATTGTAAGCCAAAAACAACAAGAAAAAAACAACGTGGCTTGCTATCATCCTCTTCTCATCAGTAAATTGTGTTTTTGTGTTCTTCTTCCAACATTCATGTTAATTTCACCAACAACAACGCAAACACAATTCACATTCATTTCTATTCCCCCACCACCACCATCGTCTCTGTCGTTGTATTCTCTTTTCGTAACACGAGGCCATCATCATCATACATACTAAAATAAATGCTCACGAACTCATTTACCCAACGAAAAGAAGGGAAAACAGCAACAACAGCAATAACAACGAGCTGCTCACACAATGAATGACTGTACCTCTTTTTTGTCGGGGCTGACTGACTGCCTGGTTTTGCTGAGTTGTGTTGTCTGCCTCGGCCATAAATGACGTTGGTTTGCTTACTCATGTGAGAGGGTGTGTGTGTATGTGTGAGTGCGTGTGTTCGTTCGTTGATATGTGAGTATCGTGTGTGTGCGAGAACATCTTACTCCCATTTGTTAATATCAAAGGAAAACAATAACAACACAAAAACGAACTAATAATAAAGGCAATCCCGCAAAGCAGAGTGTGAATACTTTGTATACAATGATGTCAATGTTATTGGTGGGAAAAAACGCTAAAATATTTAAAATCGCCAAAATAATAAAGGAACTTAAAAAATCACCAAAAAAATAAAAAAGCAAAAGAATTGAAAAATAAAATAATAATTAAAATCGCTAAAAATTAAAAACACAAAAAATAAAAATCGCTAAAAAATAAAAATTCGAAAAAGGAAAAATTGTGAATAATAAAGATCACAAAAAAAAATTTCCAAAATAATATGAAAAAAATAAAAATCGGCAGAATTTAAAATCGCCAAAACAATAAAAAAACGCAAAAAATAAAAATCGCCAAAATATATAAAAAAGCAAAAATATTAGAAAAATACAGTCAACGACCGGTATAACAAATGATATATTGTCAGGTCCATTCGTCATAGCGAAAAATTCGTTATATCGCGAAAACAAAAATGTTAATCCACTTTTTAATGGATTTCTAACAAAAATATATATTAATTAATTTAGTGTAAAAAGTCGACTATTTTGCTCATTCGTTATATACCGAATTCATTAAACTGGGCATTCGTTATACCGGGCGTCGAAAATCGCCAAAAATAAAAATCTCAAATTGATAGGGAAAAACGACAAAATAAAAACTAAAATTGGAAATAAACTAAAATCGTGAAAAATAAAAATCGCCAAAACAATAAAAAACGCAAAAAATAATATATTTTAAAATAAAATGTAGAAAACGCCAAAAATTAAAAAATCGCGCAAAAAAAGCAAAATCGTGGAAAAAATCACAAAAAAAAAATAAAAGCGCAAAAAATATTAAAAATCTCTTTTTTGAAAATATGTAATAACGATTTTGTGTCTACACCAAATGCTGTGTAATAATATTAAATGTATGTTTTCTTAAAGAGATCACCCCTTGAAGATGCAATTTTATAATTGCGAAATATTGGGAAATCTTTGAATAAATAAACTAATTTAAAAAAAGACCTCAAGCTCAAATAATCTCATTATATATATAAAAAATAAAAAAATTCATACAATAATTTCTAAAAAATACGCGCCTCGTCAGGTTGCACAAATTATTTGCCAAAAATCGGTGATTTCTTCCAGAGCATTAACTACTTTCGACATGAAATTTAAAATCGAAGAATTTTTGTAATTAAAAAAAGTTGATTTGTTTTTATAGATTTGATTTTTAAAATCTAAACAAAAAATCACTGCAATGAATGAAAACAAAATATGCTTAATTTTCTTTTTTTTTTCCAACAAAAATTATTTTTTCATTCAAAAAAAGGTTAAGTTATTTTTTCCAAAAAAAAAAAATAAATTAACTAGAGAACTAATAATCGCCAAGTTGACATCACTGATATTCATTAATGTGCGCTATTTGGAAAAAAAACGTACTTTTTTCTTTCCCCAAAACCCCCTAGAAAAAAATCACCACATTGTCATTACTGTTTCACTTTGCCTTCTTATGGGAAAATCAAGCTCGCACACAGCCAGACAGGCCAGTTCAACAACAAAACACCGTTCTCATACAAAAACACACAACCGCACACTCATTTCGTGTACTCATGCAAACCCCCCATATAAATAAGGCAAACTTATGCAAGAGACGCATGGTGGTGGAGGAAAACAAGCAAGCAAGGAATGCTCTTTATGTATTTTGTGTACTCTTGTTGTTATTTTACGTCTTCTTCTGCTTCTTCTCCAAGTCGTGTACACGTCTCTCAACCGTTTTGGCACTGTTGTTATGCTGCTTCTTCTTCTTTGCCTTCGTGTACACGTCTCTCGTATGTGGCCTGTGTGCTCTGCTCTGTTGTTGCTTTTGTTTTTCCCCTTCGTTGTGTTGTGCCGCTGTATGCTCTGCTATCGCTTCTCTGCCATTAACCAATAGGTCTGTCTGTGTGTGTGTGTGTTTGTGCTCGCCTCTGACGACTTTTCAGGGATTTTTTGAAAAACTCAATTTTTAGTAGAAATTGTTCATCGTTGGCGAGAAGTTGTGAGCGCAAAGTTTACGAAAATACCAAATCGAGCAGGCAATATTTTGCTCCCACAGAGTGATGAGATAAATATTCTGTGTTTTTTGGTGTCTCCTACTGTTGATGGTAATCATCATCATCCTCAGAAAGAAAAAATAGAAACACTGAAGCATTTCAATGAGTGCAGAAGAGTAGAGTGTGTGTGTATGTGTGTTGGAGATTTGTTGGTTCTGAAAAAGATAGTAGATTTTTGTGTGGTGCTCATGAGAATAATAATCGAAAAAAAGAAACAAATTTTTGAACCTAATTTCTTTGCTTTTGGAGAAGTGCATAATAAAATCTGATTACCAGTAGCCGAAGAAGCAGCAGAGAAAAAAAGCGGGAAAAAGTCTCCCCAAAAAGAATTTAATTTAAAGAATGGAGGATTCCAGTTGGAAGAACTATAGAAATAAAAGAAATTAAATGCCAAGCTTTGAATACCCCACTGTGTGTGTGTTTCCAAGAAATATATAAAAAAATGTCCCCCCTTCAAGTTTTAACATCTATATAATATTTTTTGGTTTGTTAATTTTATTCATTATCTAAAAAAACGACAGCAAGCGCGCCTTTACTACCAGTCGTCGTCTTTTTTGTTGTTGTTGATTTTTTATTCCACTGTGCGCGCAATACTGCTTCTAGAAACAACAATCCAAACAGCCAACCAGCAAAAAAAACTTGAACAGTTTTGTTGTTGTTTGCTTTAATGTATTGTTTTTTTTTCTGTTAGCCACAAGTGTAAATATACGGCTCCCCAACCTCCCCACACTTACTCCCCACCAACCAACAACAAAACACCATTAACACAACAGAGCCACACACACATGTAGCATACACAGACAAGCAGTGGCGGCATCAATACTCTCCCTGAAGGAAATGTGGGGTGTTGTATCGCCTTTGTCTACTATTGTGGCGACATGTCTCCATATTTTCTACAACTTGTCTACATATCATGTAATAAGAAGAAGCATTTGTTATGTTAACAACCAACTGAGCATGGTTATGCTTCTTCTTTTTTTCTTTAATATATTTATAATTAAAGAAAAAAAAGTTGGCGGCAATAGACAGATATTTTGTTAAAAACGCGAGTTTAAAGTTATTAATGGTAATAATTAAATTAATTAATTAATTGGTGAAAAAATTTTTGAGCAAAAGAAATTATAAAAAATTTACAAGTGACATATGTGACCTTTAGTCTATATATACAAACTATTGACTTACTACTGACCGTGTCCACATATGCGACGCTGTGTCTATATCTAAAAACTACTGACTTACTACTGACCAAGTCACTAGTTCATTTCCAATGACAAGCACATGTTAAATGTCAATAGTAAAATGCATTGTGTTGGGTATAGTCGGTCAACAGTATTGGTGACAATGCCAATAGTAAGTCAATACTGATTTACTGTAGACATTTCCTACAGGGCTGTAAACAAGGCTATGCTCGCACACTCTCTGTTTGTCTCTCTCTCGCTCTTTCATTGTTATTATTATCATGATCATGTGTGCGAGAGTGTGTGTGTGTGTATAGCAGGCAAACGGCAAATGCATGCATGATTTCTTGTGGCTCCCACATCATTAGGCGGCACTGAGCGTGTGAGAGCGAGAGAGAAAGCAAGAGCACGACAATACAGTTGGCTAAATTTCCCCTCTTGTTTTGTGTGTTGTGCTGCTGCTGCGGCGGCGGCCACTGTCACTGTGCTGCTTCTTCTTCTTATCATGAAAAATATTAATGATTATTTACAGTTTCAGTAGCAGAGAAAATCACGGACATTCATGTTCAGGTCTCGTTGTGAGGCAACGACGGATTTGCAGTGTTTGAAGAAAAGAAAGAAATAAATTGTAATAAAATAAATATTTAAAAAAATGGTTTATTAAATAAAACAAAAAAATAAGATATAGAAGAAAAAAGAAAAGAAAAAACAAGTGAAAAAGACCAAAAGAAACAACAACAAATAAACAAAACTTCAAAGTGTAGGGGGAAACGCGACGACGAACCCCAAGTGAAATGTTTAATTTATTAAAGAAAAAACAAAAACAACAATAGAAACTAGAAGAACAGAAGGATTTTAACAATAACAAAAGGAAATTGAAAACAATTTATTGTTTAAAAGGGATAAGGATACGCGCGCCATCCACAGCGCCCACCACCACCCCGTGCGCCAACCCACCCAACCAACCAAACCAGCATCATTAGAATTTTTGTGTATTTGGGTAATATAAATTCACCGCCACCATTACCCACTATTACCACCCAATTCAGCAACAGCAACAGCCCTTGGAGGACGTTTGTGCTGTTGGTGAATCGGTGGACTCCATGATGGCATTGCCAATGAATTCATTATATTCCCTAACATGGGGTGACTATGGCACCTCATTGGTATCGGCCATACAGCTGTTGCGTTGCCACGGCGATTTGGTCGATTGCACCCTGGCAGCAGGTGGACGCAGTTTTCCAGCGCATAAAATAGTGCTATGTGCCGCATCGCCATTTCTATTGGATTTGTTGAAGGTAAGTTTTGAAAATGAAATTAGAATTAAATATCTTTTTTATATACATATGTACATGTACACATTTGTTGTCGTTTTAGAAATTGAAAAAACCACCTTTTCCAATTAACATAATCCGAATATTATATAGCAAGAAGTGTAAAAGGGATATCCATATATATATATATATATATATATACTTTTCGGGTTAAGTCGAGTTTAAGTGGCCCCAATCGTTTATCGTTTTCCAGAAATTTACCTTAAGTATAACTAGGGCGGATCGAACCCCCCTCTACTCTTCAACGATGAGTTAGATATTCAAAAATACCTAAAAATGAATCGGGACTTCCGGGAGAAAACTCAGTGTGGTCTCTAGGACCTGCAACATACCTAAAATGATGCTTAACGATTGAAGAAGTTGCTTGAAATCCTCAAAATATCGACTATGGATCAGTGCCGATATATGAGAGCTTACCGAAATAATGGACCTATCTTGTTAATTTTTGGTAGGAAAGTTTTTGAGAGTCTATGAGAACTTGAAAATCCTTTTAGCTGTCAATTCGGTTGAATAATGTGTTCAAGCTCCTCGAAATATCGATATTTTGTTCATACCTCTATATGGGAGCTATATCAAAACGTGGACCGATCTTGATAATTTTTGGTGGGGAGATTTTGTACACAATGAGAATTCAAACTAGCAAATTTCAGTCAATTCGGATGAAATACCGACATTTTGAGATGCTATTAGGTGGGAGCTATACCAAAACGTGATTATTTTTGGTAGGCAGATTTGTTACTCAATGAAAATTCAAAATAGCAAATTATAAACAATTCGGATGAAAAACATACCCAAGCTCCTTAAAATATTGAAATCTTGGGATACTGTTGTGTGGGAGCTATACCAAAAAGTGGATCGATATTGATAATTTTTGGTAGTCAGATTTGGTACTCGGGGAGAACTTATTATACCAATTTTCAGCCAATTCGCGCCCAACATTCTCAATATACGGCAAATTTCGAGTAAACTTTATGTGGGGGTTACCCTTAAAAGTGGACCGATATTACCAAACTACAGCCAAATCTATTAAAAAAATTTTCAAAATATCGAAAATTGGGTTTAGCGTTATATGGGGGCTTTACCTACATGCGGATCGGTATTGATAATTTTTGGTAGGGAGGTTTGTTATCTAATTATGATTATTTGGCTAGGGATATTAATAATTTTGGCTAGGGATATTATCTACTCCGTGAAAAGCCAAAATACCAAATTACAATCAATTCGATTAGTAAATGTCCTCAAAATCGCCTATGTTCTGCAAATTTTGGGGCACCTTTGTAGGGAGATTTGCGCATCGATATTTATAATTTTTGTTAGGGAGATTATCTACTCCATGAGAACCCAAAATAGCAAATTACCCTGCATATTTTTCTAAATAAAAAAACCTTCTTAGGTCCGAATTGAAACAAAAAATCCAATTAGAAATTCCGCAATAACAACAACAACAAAAAGGCGCGCTTTTTCTTGATTTGTTTGTAAACAGAGAGCTAAGAATTTTTGTTTCCCTATAGAAGAGGTTTGGGAGATATTTTTTTACTAGGCGGCAGAGCAGAGGTGACCGACCGACCAAGAAGAGGAAGAGCAAAAGAGGTTATCTCACAATCTCCCACTAAACTAAAAATTCATTTGGCCCATAGTTTGTTGGAATTTCTGATGGTTTCTTGTTGTTGTTACGCTCTGAGTAGGAAAAATTGACAATGACATCCGAGAAGAAGCAGCAGCAGCAACAAACAAAACCCCTAAACAGAGAACACAAGTTTTCCGAATACTACCGGCGAAGGCAAAAAAAAAATGTCACATTTATTTTAAAAAAAATATTTTAACTATTTTTCTCATTAATAATTGATTATCCATTGGAGAATTGTTGTTGTTGCTGTCCATTTTTTTTTTTTTTTTTGGAGCCAAAACAATGTCAAGCTCTTCTTCTTCTCCCACACATCGAACCAGCAAAGTTGTAAAGATTTTTTTCAATTGAGATTTTTACCGAGAGTGGGAAAGATGAGAGGAAAGGCGAGAGGGGAGGGGGTTCTCACTTCATAGAGAAATTATCTTTTTAGTAGAGTAGTAGTATCCCAGAGTATTTGTGGCGTTGTTACCTCTTAGTGCCGAACAACGGCCTCTGCCATTACCGCCCGGCGCTCTATAGGCCTAGCCACAGAGCCCGCCGTTTCTACTGATGAAAATACATTGTGTGTCGTCTCACGCAAAACACAACAATACCTGTTTGGTTTTGTTCGGAAACAGCAACAACAACAACCAACCGAAGGTATTAAACTCTGCTCTGGTTAATTTTTCTTCCTCTTCTTCGCCTCTACCAAAGAAGATTTTTAGAGATTTCTTGCAAAGATTTCCAATTGTCAATTGAGGCAAATGAGGAAATGTCTCCCCATGAAAACAACAACAACAACAACTTACATGGGCACACACTTTGTGCTACTCTTGAGCGGCAGTCAGTCAGTCAGAGGCAGCATACTTCTCACATACTACATACATGTGGAGGAAGAGGCCGTTCGTTCTGTTATATTTTTTTGGACTCTGAGCTCTGAGCTAGATATGCTGGCTGGCTGGTGAGGGGTAGCCTCGTTCAGCGCGGTACTCTTCTGTTTGAAAAATTAAATGAATGCAAAAAATACTGACCTCAGTTAACCAAGCCAGCCAGCATGGTAGTAGAATTTATTGTTCTCGTCTCCCTTGTCGTTTGACCAGGCAGCAGGGAGACAGACACAATGAGTGTAACAATAATAATGCCAGTGAGAACCTCGAGAACCATGCTGCATATGATGAGCATCCATTCATCCATCCATCTAACGATTCTGAAACTTATTTTCGGAGACTAGCAAACATACTCCTCAGCTCTAAAAAAAATCGGCAAAAACAATATTGAGTAGTAGTGGATTACGGACTTCCGAGCGGCCACCACCACTGAATGTAATAACAATAAAAAACATTAACTTCGACCGGTTCGAATGAGATGGATATTTAAAATACCTCTAAAACCGATGCGGATTTCCAGGAGCAGCAAATTCATTCATTATGTGCTCTAAAACCTTGAACATAAAGAAAAAGTTACTTGAAATCTACATAGGCCATGAGGAGCTGAAAAGTCAAATAGAGAACCACATCGCACCCAACATTCTCAAAAAATCCACAAATTTGGTGGTCCTGTTGTGTGGGGGGACTACCCCTAAAAGTGCAACGATATTGATCATTTTTGGTGGGAAGATTTGTTAACCAACGAGAACCCAAAATACCAAATTACAGTCAATTCGGTTGAAAAACAATGGCCAAGCCCCCTAAAATATCTAAAATTTGGAGATAACGTTATGTGGAAGGTATACCAAAATGTGGACCGATATTGATAATTTTTGGTAGGAAGATTTGGTACTCAATGACAACCCAAAATACCAAATTACAGCCAATTCAGATGAAAAAGGGGTCCATGCTCCTCGGAATATCGAAAATTATGGGGTATTGTTATATGGGAGCTATACTAAAACGTGCACCGATATTGATAATTTTTGGTGGGGAGATTTGACTGCCAATGAGACCTAAAAATACCAAATTACAGTCAAATCGGATGAAAAAGGTTTCCAAGCTCCTCGAAATATCGCAAATTTTGGGGTATCGTTATATGGGAGCTATATCAAAACCAGCACCGATATTGATAAGTTTTGGTATGGAGATTATGTACACAATGAGAATCCAAACTAACAAATTACAGCCAATTCCTCTAATAAATGTCCTTAAAATAACCAATGTATCGCAAATTTTGGGGTTACCTTTATATGGGAACTATACCTAAATGCCAATCGATATTGACAATTTTTGGTAGGGAGGTTTTCTACTCCATGAGAACCTAATACAACAAATTACAGCCAATTTGCTTAAGAAATGTCCTCAAAATAACCAATGTATCGCAAATTTTGGGGGTACCATTATAGGGGACCTATACCTAAATGCCAATCGATATTGATAATTTTTGGTAGGGAGGTTGTCTACTACATGAGAACCCAAAATACAAAACTACAGCCAATTCGATTAAGATTAAGATCGATATTGATGATTTTTGGTAGGCGCATTTACTACTCAATGAGATCTCAAAATAGCAAATTACAGCCATTTCCGCCCCAAGATTTTAAAAATATCGAAAATTTTTGGGGAATCGGAGCTATAGCAAAATGTTAACCAGCGTTGCTAATTTTATAACAAATGAGAACCCAAAATATAAAATTTCCACTAACTCCGAAACATATTTTCGGAAAACAATCTCCCTTCTCCGCTGTGTGGTAGCAGAGTAGAGTTCCTTAAATTGGGAGAACAATGTTTGAGTAGTTGACATGTAAAATCCGACCATAGCACTATCTTTTATATATATATTTTTTTCATTTTAGAAATTAAAATTTTCAATTCCTATATTTTTTTTCATTTTAGAAATTAAAATTCCAATTCCTAAAATTGTGTTTTTCTTCTTCTTCGTTCAACATTCCATTTTTAAATTTTTAATTTTTTTCTCTATACTAGAATTTATATTTTTTTTATAAAAAAAATTGTGTTGTTATTGTTGCAGTAGCACCACCAGCATTTATTTGTGTATAATAATATTTTTTTATTTGTATTTTGTACCCTGAACGACCAGCTTTTCTACTGCATGCCATGTCATGTCATGCCTCCCTTCACCACTCACAGTACAGTAGAGTACAGTAATCTTCTCTGAGAGTGTGAGCGAGAAAGACAGAGAGAGTGTTGTGTACATGATCTCATGACCAACAAGAAAAGAAAAAAACAACTACAGTGTATGCCAGAGCGAGAGAGAAAGAGGAGATGGCTACCTCTACCTACCTCTCTGCTCTTTTTCAACCTAATTTCAGTGAATCAGACACACACACTCAGTTACATATAGATATGCATTTACGCCATACAAACTCTGCTCTGCTTAGGTCAAAACAGAATATATTTTTATTGCTCATGCTCTGATGAAATTTTCCAAAACAACCAACCTCCTTAAAAAAATAAAACGACGTCGTCTTTCACTTCGAACACACACACACTCTCTCAAGAGATGTTGCCGTCGTATTATTGACACACTCACACTCAGAGAGCTCTAACCTAACCATATACTCTGTTGTGTGGCAATTGTAAAATTTTGTTTTGGCTGGCTGTACTCTGTACGGGATAGCGACGACGAGCCACGAGCTCTGTGCTCTGTATATAGATTTTGTTGCCAACTCATCGGTTTTGTGTTCACGTCAATAGAAGAATGGTGGGGTTGGTTGTTATTGCTGTTGACGTTGGCGTCTCTATGTGCTCATTCCACATCGTAAACTATATACAACACAGTGGGTCCATTCATAGAAATGTGTTATTCTTCTCCTGGCCGGCCACGCTTTTTTTCTTCTCTGAGAATTTTTGTTTTTCCCATTTAATTTTTGTTATTCGTTGTGTTTATTCATGCTCAGGCTCTTGTTTGAAGATTTAATTCCGTTTGAACCACATCCACCACACTCGGGAGCAAGCAGATATATGAGAGATTCAAAAATTTCTTTCTTTTTTCTGAATTTCAAAATTGGGAGTAAGAACAGTTATGGAGATATTTGAGATATTGGGTTTGTTGTGTTTTGATTTCTCGAAACAACTACAACAGCAATGAGTGGCGGCGTCAGGTTCTCTAATTGGTCTTGTGTTTATAATTTTCTATTGTTGTTGTTGTTTTGGGTTTCAAATCAGATTTTTTCCCGCCAAATTTTTTGGAAGTGTTGTAAAACATATCGTTGTTATTTACTCAACTATTTAAATACAAATTTAATTTTTCCAGTGCATTATTTCAGCTGCAGATGTCCTGGTCACTAGATCATATGGGAAAGAATTGCAAGAAAAAATATTTAAAAAATTTAAAATAATACAAAAAATATTAAAATATAAAAAAATCGATATAAATATAAATAAAATTAAAAATGCCGGATATTACATTTTAAACATCGAAATGTGTTCAACATATATGTACATCCTATTCGTTTGAGAATAACGTAATATAGCTAGAAATGTCCTTGTCACTAGATCATATGGGAAAATCAGACTAATTAAATAAAATAGAAATTTTAAGAATTTCAGAATTTCAGTGTATTAAAAATATCGAAAATTACATTTTAATTTTCGAAATGTGAAATACCGAACTTTACATTTTAAACTTCGGAATATACGCAATATAGCTAAAGGTCCTTGCCACTAGATCATATGGGAAAGCATTGAAGAAGAAATAAAAAAATTATTGATGGATCTTGATAATTTTTGCTGGGAAGATTTGATAGCCCATGAGGAGCCGAAAAATCAAATTGGGAGCCAAATCGCGCTCAAAATTTAAAAAAACCGCAAATTTGGAGGTCCTGTTGTGTGAGAGCTACCCTTAAAAGTGCAACGATATTGATAATTTTTGGTACGAAGATTTTCTACCTAACGAGAACCCAAAATACCAAATTACAGTAAATTCGGTTAAAAAACATGGCCAAGCCCCCTAAAGTATTTAAATTTTGGGGATAACGTTATGTGGGAGCTATATCAAAACGTGCACCGATATTGATCACTTTTGGTGGAATATTTAAATTTTGGGGATAACGTTATGTGGGAGGTATATCAATATGTGGTCCGATATTGGTCATTTTTATGTGGGAAGATTTGACACCCAATGAGACCTCAAAATACCAAATTATAGCCAATCCAGACGAAAAGGTTGTCAAAGTACTCGAAATCCGCCAAAAATTGGCGTATCGTTCTAAAATTTGGGGTATCGTTATATAGGAGCTATAGAAAAACGTGATTTTGATCATTTTTGGTAGGAAGATTTGGTAGCCAAAGAAGACCCAAAATAACAAATTACTGCCAATTCAGATGAAAAACGTACCCTAGCGCATCGAAATTCGGCAAATTTTGGGGTATCGTTATATGGGAACTATACCAAACGTGCACCGATATTGATAATTTTTGGTAGGGAAATTTGGTAGCCAATGAGAAAACAAAATGCCAAATCATAGACAATTCCCGCCCAACATCCTCAAAATATGGAAAATTTGGAGGTACTCCTTTATATGGTGGTCATCTGGAATCTTGGGCCGCCAATATTGATAATTTTTTGTAGTGAAATTTGTGTTTCCCGGATATGAACCCAAAATACCAAATTGCCGTCAATCATAAATCTGACAGCATATGTAATTTAAGGAAAAGAACAACTCCTCAAAGAGAAGTCCTACACCATGGCCGCAAAATCCGGTGAAAGACTTGCAAGAAATATCCTCGTCACTAGAACATATGGGAAATTTTTATTTTTGGGTTCAATAGAACCCATACATATATCTGACAGGATATAAAATTTTTTTGTACGATCGATGGGTATGTATATTTTTTAATAAGACCTATGGTTCCATAAATTTCCATTCAAAATACCTTGCCAGTATAAATTTTAAAATCCACTGTTTGCAACTCAATTGTTTAAAAACGACAGAGCTCAGCTAAATTTCGATTCGATTCCAAAAGAAACATAGACAAAAATACTTGAAAAGTCTTCCCTCCATATTTTTGCAAATAAAGGAGAGTCGGTGGATGGAGGGGGGAGGAGTGATGGGGAGGAAGAGAAGCGTTATGCTGTAACTTTTAACCTTAACAACTCATGTGATAGAATGAGAACTTTTTATTTCTTCAGAAACCCGCACACATACACACACGCAACCTAATGCGCTTGTCCTCATCTCAATACACAAACGAAAAAAAAGAGATAGAGTGAGAGATAACGTTACGCGACAAAAAAGAGTGAGACATAACTATATAACAGCGAAGGCCATTTGAAAGTATTGACGTCCACACATACATCATGAGCAGATTTTGTATATATAGCTCTTTTTTTTTTTTGAGTGTGTGACGATGATGACGTTATACTCTGCAGCCAGATCCAAGTCGGCTGTCAGCAGAGAAAATACAAAATTTGTGGACTATATAAATGTCTCTTTCTTGCTCAAATATTTGAAGGAGAAAGCAATGAAATATCGAGGGGAAATCGTATGCGCTTGACTATATCTGAGCATGCGAGATATATATAAGAAAGAAACTTGGCAAATATATATAAAATGCGTAGATCTCTGAGTCTGCTCGTGTACATTTCGAAACTCCCACACACACACACACTCATAAAACATTGAGGTCTGAATAAAAAAAAATTGTAGTCATCCCACGTTATTAAGCTCCGATGTGTATATGTTTCTCATGAATAGATATGGTATGTGGCCAAGCGCAACAAAAATCAATTTCGCCAGTGTTGTTTGTGCCTCACCGCCGCTACCATCATCAGCATTATAAGCTTATTAAAAAAATCTCTTTGTATATGAATTTTTTTCCTACATGAAAGTGTAGGAATTTCTTCAAGCATAGGTCTTTTCTATATTCGCATTAAACTGACATTTTGTATTTATAGGCATTTCTGTTTGGAAATTTACAGAATTGAAATATACATTTTTGGCTTAATATCCTTGTCACTAGATCATATGGGAAATTTTATTTTCTAATTTTGCCTGAGTAGTTCTCAGTATGGTTTTCAGCGTGGCTGCAGTACTACGGTACACTTATTATCCCTTACTGATGTTATTCGTGATGTTTTTGATGGTTCTGATGTTGGTCTTCTTGTTGGTCTTGATTTGTCTAAGGCCTTTGATTCAATTGACCACGCGCTGCTTATTCGCAAGCTTAGAGTCAAATTTGGATTTTCCGTTTCGGCCTGTAGACTAATTTCGTCGTATCTGGAGTGTAGATCCCAGTTTGTTGTGCACAAGGGTGTCCAATCTGATGTTGGTCTAATCCGGTGTGGAGTCCCGCAGGGTTCTGTACTGGGCCCATTACTTTTTATTATGTTCATTAATGACATCATGGATTCTGTTACTGCTAGTGATTGTAGTCTCTTCTTGTATGCGGATGACATACATGTATTCTTTAGGAGTGCTGATCTCGCCAGGTTGGAGAATCTTGCTAACACAACGTTGCAGTCTCTCTCTATGTGGATCTCTTCCAATGGTCTTGATATAAACTGGGATAAGACTGAAGCTGTTTTGTTCAATTGTTGTTATGACGGTTCTATGCCTAATATTTGCGTTAGTTCCTTTACTATTAATATTGTTGGTGAAATGAAGTGCCTGGGTGTAATTATTGATGCCAAACTTAGTTTTTCGACCCACATTGATCTTCTGTTGTCCCGTGTGCGATTCCAGCTTAGGAGGCTTTATAGTGTCCAAGCATATTTGCCTCTTGGTGTTAGGGTGAAGGTAGCTATGTCGTTGTTGATGTCTCAGGTTAACTATTGTTTGGAGGTTATTTCGGGCTCTAATTCTGGTCATTTGCATCGGCTCCAAAAGGTTGTTAACTCCATTGTTCGTTATGTATATGGTTTGGGTCGTAGTCATCATGTTTCCCAATTTGTTGTTAAATTTCTTGGCCTATCCTTTTATACTTATGTTGAATATCGTATCCTTTTGTGTTATTATAGAATTATGAGAAATGTTGATTTACCACTGTGTAGTAGGTTTGTGATGTGTAGATCCTCTCGGAACCCTCAGTTGTTGTATCCGAGGTTTTCGTCTGCAATTTGTGAAAGATCATTTGTAGTTAGAGTCGTAAGATCGTGGAATCAGCTCCCTTTGAGCCTTCGTAAGTTTACCTCTTCCACTTTTGCGTATAGGAGGGAATTGTTTGGGCATTTGTCTCGTATTTGATGAAGCTGGCTTTGAAGAAATCGCTGATTACAGGTTGCATAATGGTACTTTGTCTTTTTTTTTTTTAATTTTTGGCTGGGGAGCCATTTTTATTTAAGTTCGTTAGCATTTATGTTATAGATTTATACATATGGAATTTAATGTCTGTGGTTCTGATATTGCTCTTGGGCTCGAGAGGAATATATAGTATATTTATATGTATGGTTCCTTAAGCTTCCTTTCCCCTCCACTTTTCTTAGCAACAGTTAAGTAGAGTGCAGTGGATTGGGGTTCTTGTTTGGAATCTGTTATGTTAGCGGTTTGCATTAAATTTCATTATGTAGAATTTTGTTTTTTGCTGTTATGTATTTTTAATTTATTTAGTTTATTCTTTGTTTGGGTTTTTATTTTTTTTTTATATATAAGTTAATATAAGTTATTGGCCATGCTGGCTTTTTTATATTACATTGTATGAAATAAATGAAATGAAATGAAATGAAATATAACATTGCAAAAAAGTGTGAATTTAAACAAAGCTAAGGCTGTTGACTTTAACGAAATTGGAATATAAAAAAGTCTTCTTGAACTGCAGAGCTAGATTTCCGTAGAGAAAGACATTTGAAATAAAAATAGTATAGATATGCAGTCATATACTCCCAGTTAGATAAAATCATATTCAAATCAGCCCTAAGCCTTGCTATATATCCTCGTCACTAGAACATATGGGAATTCAAACCAAAAAAAAAAAAAAAATCAAGTAAAATAAAAAGTGTCACCACTAACGACAAATGTCCAATCAATTGAAGATATACAGGAGTATAGAACTAACTATCCTTTTGAACTTCCGAATTAGTTTAAGAATATATTTAAGAAATGTATTTAAGATATAGCCCTTTAAGATATTCTCGGCACTAGAAAATATGGGAATTTTATTTGAAAAATCAAGCGGTTACGTTCTCCAATTTTGGAATGCGCAGGACATTTTCATTATAGTTCGGCGTTTTGAAACAGCCTATAAAAATCCCCCCCAAGTTCTAGCCGTTTTTATTCCAATGTAATTGTCCACTCCAGGAACTTGAAGGGTGAAAATAGATTTTTTTTCAAAATTTTGTCGATGTAAATCCATGTTTTAAAAAAGACTTCCCAAAAAAATCTTGCACCATATTCAATATTTTGCAGCAATTTTAAATATTTAATTTAAAAAATTTCGTAGCTGCAGCCCTTGAAGATATTTTCTTGTCCCTAGAACACATGGGAAATTTATTTAAAAATTCGGGCCATAATCATTAATGATATCTCATCATTGTCAGAAGAACCCATGCATATTTCTGACAGGATATGGAATTTAAGATAAATATAAATCCTCAATCTGAACTCAACACCATGGGCGCAAAATCCTATCAAAGACTTGCAAGAAACGTCCTCGTCACTAGAACATATGGGAAATGTTAATATTTTTAATACTGGTTCGGTTCAATAGAACCGATGCATATATCTGACAACATATGGAATTAAATATAATTACAACTCTTCAATCTGAACTCTACAGAATGGCCGCCAAATCCGGTCAAGGACTTTCAAGAAATATCCTCTTTACAACAGAAAATATGGAAAAAATTATTTTAATAATAGTTTGATTCAGTAGAACCCAGGCATATATCTGACAGCATATGGAGTTAAAGAAAAATACAACTCTTCAATCTGAACTCTACACCATATTCAGATATCCCATTTAAAAGAAAAGGTTTACGAACATAGAAAAAGTGACCTTGCTTCAAAAAATGAAAGGGTTTTAATCTATAAAATAGGCTTCCTTCTTGGAAAATGTTTCTTCTATTAAAGTTATATTGAGGATTCTAGGTTCCAATGATTTCTGATTCTAACATTCCCCGAGGTCCTCTAAATATGCTTCCTCTAGGGTATTGAAATTCAAAATTTTATTAAATTTAAAATTGGAGGGAAATGCATTTGCTTGTCCCCATTGGCACATCCGTATTTTATTGCACTTCTCTTTTGTTGACACCATAAAATCAAATAAATTTCAATGTAAACAGAGACGTTTTAAAGACCGGCCAACACAATCACACTCTCGAAATCTCAAAAAAAAAAAAAGAAGAATAAAATTGTAAACAGAGAATAATTTTTAGATAGATTGTTATGAGAAGGAGATGATGACAATAATATTGGTTGGCGTTGGTAGTACATTCGATTTGAGAGGGGGCAGAGTGAGAATTACCTACTCTTTTTATAGAATGTCAAGAAATAATGTGCATGAAATTTAAATGGGCTGTTTGTTGTTAAACTCATTTTGTTGGAAATCCAAAATGAGTCCCTGAGACACGTGAGGTTAAGATGTATTTTCTCTGGTGGTACTCACAAAACTTTGGTCGTATCTCAGTCACCTTAGTAGCTCTATTATTAGTTTGCAGGAAAACAAAGAGTCATCATTACGGACGACACCATCAACACCCCCTATACTCTGAGAAGGATTTGTTGACATCTTCGTCGTGGTAACGAGATTTTTCATTATTTTGTTTGCTTCAACCAAAAGTGTAGAATGTTCAGAATGTGTTTGTTTTGAAGTCTGTCTGTCCTATCTAAGATGTTGAGCATATTACTACTCTCACTTTGGCCATATACCTATAAAAATGTTCGCCGTTATTATGCCTCAATAAATATGTGACTACTCTACAAGTTAATAAAAACTTTCACATTTTTTTTGTGTGGCAACCTGCCATCGCTCGCTCCCAGTCCAGTACAATTTCCAAATAAACATAAAATAATGAGAGATAAATATTAATTGTGTGAGTACCATTACTCGTCGTGGCATGCCACGGAGTAGTGTAGTTAGTTACCATTAAACAACAATCAACTCTCACTTCAATTGATGTCTGCTGTTGCTTTCACTGCTGCTCAGTCGATGAATTGTTTGTTTGGCTGGTTGGCTGATTTGGGAGAGAAGAAAGAGTGTCGTACAAAACTCTACCGGTTTTACATTTATTTATGTAATTGCAGTTTTGAAAGTGTATATATTTGTTTCTCCTCCTCCCACCTCCCCCAATTACAAAGCAAACAAAAGTTGTTGAACCAAAAACGAGAGGAGGTGTAATAATTTGTGGTTAGTGTTTTTTTGTTAGGAGAACATCTGAAAGATATCCTCGTCACTAGATCATATGGCAATGAAATCTTTAAATAAATTCCAATAAAAAAGAAGAACGTGTAGATTTTTTGGGACCCATTTGCTAACCTATTTTTTTTTACATATATTCCTATATTCCTATATAATTGAAACCCGATCTAAGCAAAATTATCCTTTTGAATACCTGAACCAGATTTCCATAGAAATTGAATGAAATAATAAAAACAATATTGTAGATGCAGATAATATTCTTCGAGCTAGACCAGGCCAATGATTTGCAAGATATAATATCCTCGGCACTAGAACATATGAGAATGAAATCTTCGAATAATTTCCAATTTTAAAGAAGAACGTGTAGATTTTTGAGACCCATTTGCCTTATATATCGAAGTAAATATAACCTTTTGAACTCCTGAGCCAGATTTTCATAGAGAAAAATAATTGAATGACATAAAAAAAATATTTGCAGATGCAGCTAACATTCTACCTAGACCAGATCCGGCCAATGACATGTAAGATATGATATCCTCGTCACTAGAACATATGGGAAATTTCTACACTAAAAATTGAATTAAATTAAAATATCGCTAATAAAAAATATTTCTCCTTAAAATTTTTAAATTTCTTCTATACTTATATCGAGAATCTTGCTTTCTATTGGAGTTTTACACTACCATTAAAGATTTCTGATTCTAAAATACCCAGATATTGCCCTTAAAGAAGAAGTCGTTGGCCTCGGAAAGAGAGGATTCTTTCAAAAAATCAAGAGGCTTTTTTCTTAGAAAAATATTTCTTCTAATAAAGTTTTATGGTTCTCTCGAACATTTATTCAATTAAAAACTTCTGCTATTATTGGAGATTCCGACTTCTTTGGAAGATTCCTCATTCTATTAATGATTCATGCTGTAGAATAGACTACCGTCCTTAAAAAATATTTCTTCTATTGAACTTTTCTAGTTACATTGAAGATGTCTTCTTGGAGAAAAAACTAATTAAAAATATCATGGATCCTTATGCCTCCAGCTAGATGAAATCGTATCCATATCGAGCCAAATGATTTGAAGATATCCTCGCCACCAGAACATTTGGGAAATGTGTACATTAAAATATTACAAAGCTAATAACAAATTTTATATTGACAGGAGATCTGCAGAAGTTTGCAGCTAAAAATTTTCTTGAACTGCAGGACTAACGAAGAGCAGGGATAGTATGCTAGGATAATATTCCAAAGGTTTTAAAGATATCCTCGTCACTAGAACATATGGGAAATTCAAATAAATTGATGATATAGGCAGGTGTCTTCTTATATATACGCAGAATTCTGCTTCCATAGAACTATATGAAATCCTCCATGGAATTTTTTTTTCTCTTTCTCCTTTAGTTCCCAGTTTCAATTCAGTTCCTTTTTCCCAACTTTTTTAAACTATCCCGCATCGAGCCCTTTATTCATTTACTCTAACAAACATTTGGATTTTTTTTGTTGTTTTGAGAAATTCATGTTTTGATAAACAACTAAGAAAGAGGCGCCAAACGCCGAACAATGCAACGAACCGCCCCGCTACCACATTCCCAATTCTCATTAGTATTGAGGACCCAATGCGACGCACAGCTAACAAATAACCTCACTCGTACACACTCGATTCAACTGAAACTCGTTAAAATTTCACGAGGAGAAACTTTGTGTGGTTTTTACACACTTCCGCTCAGAGTTTATTAACCCCTAACAGAAAGAAAAAATAAAATAAACTACGTGTGGAATGACTGAAAGAGTGACGAGGTTTTCAATTTGGATTGCGGACTGTGGACTCTTCTTTGACTCTTTTTTTGTGAGTGCCCGGCGAGGAGGAGGGGGTTTTCATTACCTCTTCTCAACATATCCTCTTCTTCTTTTTTACTTCAGAGCTTGTTTTCTCTAGTTCGATGTGTATGCTACTCTTGGTGGTGGTCATTGCCTTTATTGTTTTGTTGCGGATGGTTGCTGGGAGTTTTACTTCTCGCCTTCTTCTCTCCCATTAAAACAAAATTCCGATTCTATCGGCAGGTTTTCTAGATGAAATAAAACAAGCCAAACAGAGTCTCCCTTTTCTTTAAGAACTCTTTCTCTACTCCCATATACATATCTCCCTCTCTCTCCCCATTCACCTTTTTTTATCCTCTAAATCTCATCTTTCTCCTTTTGAAATATTGTTAGGTTGGTTGATTTAAATTCTCATTCCGATTTTTTTTTGTAAAACCCCCCAGAAAAGTCAGAGCATTATTCTCTAAATCTCCCCTCCGAAAACACACAAAAAATAATTATCTCAGATTTATAGTATGGAGTAGTTGGCGGCGGCTGAGTACCCAAAACAACAAATTCTTGTGAGCAAGCATCTGATGATGATGAGAGGCGGCCAGGGGGATTAATTTCTCTGCAGGTGTTGTTATATTGCATTTATGGGCCTCCTCCTATATGCTGCTCTATGTGTGTGGAGTATATTGACTACTGGTTACATTTGACTAAGGTCTCTGAGCTGTTGCTGCGGGCTGTATGTGTGCGCGTTTTTGTGGACCTGATCTCTTTTTTGTTGTGTGACCCATTGCTCTCGTTTGTGTTTATTTCTTTCTGTATTATTTTTAATTGCTATTGGGAATAACAGCTATTTTTGTAAATCATTGTCAACCAAGAAAAAATCTACTCACATACAGCTGAGATATATCTGACTCTTTGCTCGCACCCCAAAAAAACTAGACACAGACAAAAGAGTTACTCTGTAACAATAATCTGACTCTGAGTAGCGCTAAGTAGACAAAAAATAAAAAATAAAAACAATTATACAAAATATGGGACAAAAATGCCGGTACCCATATGACACGAATGATAACATCGGCCGCAGCATATCTCTCGGTGGGAGTATGAGCGTTTGTGTTTGGGTACTTTGATTTGTTTACAATCGGTTTTTGGCGGGAAAACAATGTTCTCATTCATAAAAAGACCTTCACGGAAGATATATGTATTTTTTTATGTATTGAAACTGAAACTCCACTGGACCTGCAAGATATTCTTGTTACTAGAACATATGGGAAAGCTGAAATTAAATTTGGATCGAAATACTCACGTGATCCTATGATAGCTAATTAGAAAGGTATCCTCATAACTAGAACATATGGGCAACACGAAAATAAATTTAAAGATACGTAGAAAAGTTGATCGAAAGAGGCTCCCTTGAGCTTCAAAGGCCAGTAGATTTTTATGTCTTAAAATAAGTTGAATTACATATTATTATTTTTAGATTATATCAGAACAGAACAATCAGAACATCGACTTGCAAGATATCCTTGTCTCTAGAACATATGGGAAATATATTCGACTTAAAAAAAAAAAAAAAAAAAACGCGTGGACCTTCTGGTCTTATTTTATTTTCTTATTGAGAAAACACAAAACAGAACTAAGAAAAATATCGCAGAAAAACCTGTATGATAATCCACGTCACTAGAGCTTAAACGGAAAATATCTTCTTGAACCTCCCAGCTATACTTCAATAGAGGAAAATAATTTAAATTAATGAAAAATATCGTATATCAAGGACCAAGAACTTGCAAAGATATCCTCGTCACTAGAACATATGGGAAAAATTCAAATAAATTTAATTATTTTAGGAAAAGATGGATAATTTAAAAAAAAACCTATGGTCCATAGATGGGCCTCGCACCAAATTTTCTATAGAAAATCTATGGTCCATAGATGGGCCACACAAAAATTTTTTACAGAAAATCTAGAAAAGCTATGGCCCACAGATGGCCTCGCACAAAATTTTCAATAGAAATCGATAGGCCATAGATGGGATATCCTTGCCACTAGACTATATGGGAAAATTAATAGTTCATCAAAATAAAAATCTCCTCGGGATAATCGCACAAATAGAAGTAAATCTTTCTTCTATCTAAAAGAAGTCTTTAGAAGAAAAATTCCTATTTTTTCTCAAGAACCCGTCTTCTCAAGAGATTTCCCGATTCTTATCAGATAGAAGACCTCTTCTTCCAGGTTAGAAGAACACCTCTTCTTCTACGTAGAGTAGAGGAAGACTTTTTCTTCCAGAGTAGAAGGAAACCTATTCATCCAAAGAAAATGACACATTTTTCTAGAAAAGTCATTATCTTCTAGAGAAGAGCATGACCTCTTCTTCTAGAGAAGAGGAAGAAGATCTCTTCTTCTAGGGAAAAGGAAGAAGATCTCTTCTTCTAGAGAAGAGGAAGAAGATCTCTTCTTCTAGAGAAGAGGAAGAAGATCTCTTCTTCTAGAAAAGAAGATATCTTCTTCTAGAAAAGAGGAAGAAGACCTCTTCTTCTAGAGAAGGAGACGATCTCATTTTCTTCCTCTTTTTTTAGAGGGATATTTTATTCTTTCAATTGAGAAGGACTCGTCTTCTAGGGATGAATACCTCTTTTTGTAGAAAAAAATGGGTCCTACAGTAGTCGCGGATTTTTTTTTAATTATTTTTGGAGTTGTACAATTGGTGTGGATTTAAAAAAAAAACATTTATGAAATTCTACAATAGGCGTGGATTTTTTAAAAACTATTATTTAAAATCTTTTAATTTTCAATTCAAAAAAATTTAATTCTTTCTTATTTTTATTTCTTTTCTTGCAGAACACCCCCTGCAAACATCCCGTTGTTATGTTGGCCGGTGTCAACGCCAATGATTTGGAGGCATTGTTGGAATTTGTCTATCGTGGTGAGGTTAGTGTCGATCATGCCCAATTACCATCACTGTTGCAGGCAGCACAATGTTTAAATATACAAGGACTGGCGCCACAAACCGTGACCAAAGATGACTATACGCATTCGATACAGTTGCAGCATATGATACCCCAACATCACCATGTAAGTTTTGGAACACAAAACATGATTATTCAAGGGAAAACAAGTGAAATTTGTAATTTCTTTTTTTAGGAACAAGAACAATTGATTGCCACCATTGCCACGGCTCCCCAACAAACGGTACACGCTCAAGTTGTTGACGACATTCATCAGGCTGGACAAATTCTGCAGACGACGACACAAACCCAACAAGGCGGACAACAGCAAACGATTGTGACCACAGATGCGACCAAGGATGTTATACAACAATATTTGCCGGCACGCAAACGTAAACCCAGAACTAAGAAAATGTCACGTAAGTCTGAACTCGCCGAACCTCTCATCTAGTGAACCTCTTTTTTTAATTTCTAATTTTTTCCAATTTTAGCCACGGCCCCGAAAATTACCAAAGTTGAAGGTATGGACACGATCATCAGTACACCCACGACATCGCATACCACAACCACGGTCCAGACAACACAGCAACAACAACAACAGCAGCAGCAACAACAGGTCCAACAGCAACAACAACAGCAGCAGCAACAAATCGAAAATGGCAACGATGGCTCAATGATCACCTCAACACCGATTATCAAGAGTGAAGTTACCAAGGTTGAGACAATTGTTATGGATCCGAACACAAGTGAAATAAGTATTTCAACACCTGGCAAAACTGGCAAACGAACCAAGAATTTGAGTGGCGAGAGTAAGTGAAGCGGAATTTTTTTTAGTAGCTTTAAAAGTGGAAAAAAATTAAAAAAACAAATGTTAGATAAATTATCTGCCATGTTTGGATAGTGTAGATACTCTTAGATAATGTAGATAAATTATCTATGATGGTTAGATAACGTACAGATTTCATGTATGTCGTTTAGATAACGAAATTATTTTATCTAGGTCGGTTAGATAACGCCGATTTGTAATTTAGATAAAGTAGAGGGTTATCTATACCACTTAGATGACATTTAATGGTTATCTGCATTGTTTAGATAACATTTAAATGTCATCTTAGTTCAATAGATGTAATTTTTGTAACTCAGATAATTAACAAAGGTTATCTTTGGTGTCTAGATAACGTTTAAAGATAATCTGTGTGATATAGATAATTTTTAAAGGTTATCTAAGTTGATTAGATAATGTATATTAGTGATTTTCATTCTCCATATATTATCTATGTTACTTAGATAAACGGGAGAGGTTATCTATGCCATTTATATAACGTTTACAGATTATCTATGTTACATAGATAAATTCTAAAAATTATTTACATGCATTAGATAACATAAATCAATCATCTTAGTACCTTATATGTCATCTTCGTTACTTAGATAATTAACAAAGGTTATCTCTTTGATGTCGATATAACGTTTAAAGATAATCTGTGTGACATAGATAATTTCTCAAGGTTATCTAAGTTTATCAGATAATGTCTATATGTTATTTTCATTCTTTAGATATTATCTATGTTAGTTAGATAAATAGCAGAGGTTATCTTTGCAGGTTAGATAACGTTTGAAGATTATGTAGGCTATTTAGATAACGTGTAGCTACCATGTTTAGATAACGTAGATATATTATCTTTGTTGTTTAGATAAACTAATTACGTTATTTAGACCATAAATAGGTTATCTACACCATTTAGATAACAATAATAGGTTATCTACATAATGTAGATACCACCAATTGGTTATGTCATCATTTAGATAACACTAATTGGTTTAGATAACGTAAATACTATATTTACGACACATAGATAAAACAAATTGGTTATCTATACTATTTACCTGGGCTATTTGGAACTTTTAGATGAATTATCTAACACTTAGATAACATTTTAGATAATTTATTTTAGATTTAGATAACACTAAATGGTTATCTACATCATTTCGATAACGTAAATACTATATTTACGACGTTTAGATAAAATTTGGTTATCTATGAATTATCTAACACTCAGATAACATTTTAGATAATTTATTTCTTTACTGAAATTCATTTTTTCTAATCCAAATTTGTTTCTAATCTTCCCATTTGCAGAACCCCGTTCCCGATCACAATCCGAACAACCGGCCACCTGTCCCATCTGTTATGCCGTCATACGTCAATCGCGTAATCTACGTCGTCACTTGGAACTCAGACATTTTGCCAAACCCGGTGTGAAAAAGGAAAAGAAAAGTAAGTTATCAGGTGGTGGTAGTGGCACCGGTGCCGATCTCGATACAACCGACGGGGATGATGGCGGCAACAATTCATCGACAATGTTAGGTTCAACGACAATGACCACCGGTGATGGTGCCAGTGTTATGCTAGATAATACGACGACAACAACAACGATGGGCGGCAACAATACGAACGGTGTTAATGCCTTGGTCACCGCTGTGAGTAATGCCATGCCCATGAATACAACATCAACGGCGGTAACTAGTGGCGGTACTCCGATTATTGTGGGCAATACAATAACCCAACTGCCCGTACTTAAACAAGAGCCAGGTGCTGGTAATAATGGTGGGGCAACAACAATTACCACAACCGCTGGTGGTTGTATTGTGGGTACGGCAACAGCTCAACAGGTGGCCAATGCGAATCATCATCAGGGTCAAATGCAAAATGTCATACATATAGTAAGCGAGGAAGTTTATCAGCAGCAGCAACAACAGCAACAGCAGCAACAACAACAACAGCAGCAGCAACAACATCAACAGCAATAATCATAATTATCACACCCACACACACACACAACCTCACTCCCGCATCCATCCACACTTCCCTCAATTTTAATTTGTTGGCCTAACTCAAAACTAAACTACTCCCCCGCTCAGCATTTATCATGATCATGCATTCCTTGATAACATCATTTGTTTTGATTCTCACTCTCTTGTTCTTCTTCATCTATTTATCTAACATCTTATCTTCCATTGCATTTTTTCTTTTCAAAGTGCAATTTGTTTGCTTTTTCTTTTTCTATTCTTTTAACAATGCCAACTCTAGTAGAGAGGCAACAAAAACAATTCTTTTTTTAATTTTTCTTTTTAAAATTTATTATTATTATTTTTTATATTATTTTTGTATATACGTATATAAAATTATTTTATAGAAAAAAAGTAATTTAAAATTTATCTAATTTTATTTTGTAATATTATTGCATAAAACAAATAGGTTATTTTAAATTTGAAAACAATACAAAGTTGTAGAACAAATGGGGTTTCGAATTCAGAATCCTTCTTTGAAAAAATTATCTTTTCTATAGTAGAAAAATTCTCTATAAAGAAGTACTACCTTGTGGTAACATTTTTTTTATAGTTTTTTTTTTTCTACTTTACAAAAGATGGATGCTAGTTTTGAGCAATTTCCGTTACTTAGGACAAGTTTTGAGATTTGATATATTCCCAGACCCCTAGTAGAATTTTATTAGGAACAATTTTGTAGAACACATTGACCTCCAAAAACCTCGTTTTCAAGGTGTTAGGACCAATTTTGAAAAAGCCTTTCAAAAACATATTTTCTGTTCCATTACATATTTACTTTCCTCCATTTTCTGGTACTCAAGTTCGGATTTGAGTTTTAATATATTCCCAGACCCCTAGTAGAATTTTATGAGGAACCATTTTGCAGAACACACTGACCTCGGATAACCCCGTTTTCAAGGTGCTAGGAGCATTTTTGGAAAACCGTTTCAAAAACATACTTTCTGTTCCATTACATATTTACTTTACCCCATTTTCCGATACTTATGTCCAGATTTGAGTTTTGGTATATTCATACACCCCTAGTAGAATATTATGAGGAACAATTTTACAAAATATTTTCACCCTATAAAACTCCGTTTTCAAGGTGTTAACAGCAATTTTTGAAGAACATAGCAAACTCATAGTTTCAATTTAACGGAACATTTTCTTTCAAGCTTGTTCTTGCTTTTAGGTCCACGCTAGAGTTTTGAAATGTTCAGGGACCCCAAGTAAAATTTAGTGGCGAACAATTTTGTAGAATATTTCATCCCGCCAAAATAAAGTTTTCTCGATGATTTAGCCCTATTTCAAAAATAATCCCATTATTTATATTTGTCACCATTGTTTTACACATTTTCTGGGTGTAAACTTCTATTGAGAGTTTTGGTATATTCAGAGACTGGTACAGAAATTTTATGAGGAAAAAATTTGCGGAACATCTTAGCCCCCTAAATCCCCAATTTTTGGGGGTTTGAAGCCATTTTTAGAAAAAACATAGCAAAACCATACCTTCAGTTCTACTTTACATTTTGTTTCAATCTTATTCTTGAATTTAGGTCCCCATTTTTTATAATTGTCGTTTTGTTTTGCCCATTTTCAGGATGTTAGCTTCTATTAAGGGTTTTGGTATATTCAGAGACTGATACTGAAATTTTATGAGGAACAAATTTGCGGAACATCTTAGTCCCCTAAATCCCAATTTTTTGGGTTTTGAAGCCCGTTTTGAAAAACGTAACAAAAATGTACCTTCATTTCTACTTAACATTTTGTTTCAAGTTCGTTCTTGCATTTAGGTCCACGTTAGGGTTTTGAAATGTTCAGTGACCCATAGTAGAATTTTGTGGCGAACAATTTTGTAGAATATTTCATACCGCAATGATGAAGTTTTCCCAATGTTTTAAACCTTTTGAAAAAAATCACCCCATAATTCGGGTTTCTTTATTGGTGTTAGCATCTATTGAGAGTTTTGGTATATTCAGAGACTGGTACTGAAATTTTATGAGAAACAAATTTGCGGAACATCTTAGCCCCCTAAATCCCCATTTTTAAGGGGTTTGAAGCCATTTTTAGAAAAAAACATTGCAAAACCATACCTTCAGTTCTACTTTACATTTCGTTTCAAGCTTATTCTTGCATTTAGGTCCACGTTAGGTTTTTGAAATGTTCAGTGACTCATGGCAGAATTTTGTGGCGAACAATTTTGTAGAAAATTTCATTCCACTATATGCTCATTTTCATGGTGATTTTGATCATTTTTCAAAAATCAATTTTTCTTCAGGCATTTTTTGAACAAATTGCTGCATGACAATGAGTGACCCAAAACTCCCTTTTACTGAAGAGCTAGAGGTTTAATTTGTTCTACAAAATTCTTTCTCATGATGTTATTAGTAATATTGCCGAACATATTGCGTAACTAATATCTATGAATACCGTGGAATTATGCGGAACGAACAAATGCTTGAATGTGAAACCCCATTTTTTCTACAACTTTTTTTTTTTTTATTTTTTATTATTGTGAAAAAAATCGTATACCTATAATCTCAACCGTAATATTTTATGTTAAAAAAATTAAGAATATAAATTTGAAAA
>NW_026878234.1:0-10389 GCF_032173495.1 Musca vetustissima | reverse complement strand
AAAGCTCTAGGCGTGGAATTTTAAAGAATATTTTCTGAAAAACTGTAAGAGCTCTAGGCGTGGATTTTTAAAGAATGCTGTCCGAAGGACTATCAGAGCTCTAGGCGTGGATTTTTAAAGATTGCTGTCCCAAGGACTATCAGAGCTCTAGGCGTGGGGTTTCAAATGCTGTCCGAAGGACTATCAGAGCTCTAGGCGTGGGGTTTTAAAGAATATTTTCTGAAGGACTATTAGAGCTCTAGGCTCTGGAATTTTAAAGAATATTTTTTGAACGACTATAAGAGCTCTAGGCGTGGATTTTAAAAGAATATTCTTTGGAGGACTTCCAGAGCCATAAACTTGGATTTTTAAATAATATTCTTTGGAGGACTTCCAGAGCCATAAACTTGGATTTTTAAATAATATTTTTGAAAGACTTTCAGAGCCTGAAGGTGGAAATTAAACAAACAAAACATTTTTGGAAGAGTATCAGATCTATATGCCTGGACTTTTAAAGAATATTTTTAAAAGACTATCAGAGCCATAACAGTGAATTTTAAATAAAGGACTATAAGATCTCTAGGCGTGAATTTTAAGGTAAAGTAAGACCTTTAGTCTTGAATTTGTAAAGAGTATTTTCTACAAGAGCTCTAGGCGTAGATTTTTAAAGTAAAATTTTTAAAGGACTGTAAGAGCTCTAAGCATGTATTTTTAAAGAGTATTTCTAAAGGAACAAAAAATTGTGACTGGCCATATTTCTATTTTCTTGTAACACATTATTGTTTTATATGCCGGAAGTTATCATTTCGTTATGGACTTTTTTGTAAAGTGTCTTAAAATATCTTCAGAAAAAAGTTGTGAAAAGGAAAGGGATAACTACTGAATGGTTGGATCGCTACTACCACTACATAAAATGCAGTATGGTAGAATATTATGTGGCACTAAGTATTTTAATGGTGTAAAATAATATGCGGTATAGACTAATTTTGGGAAGGTCTGTGGTTAATATTACAACAACAAAAAATCCTTTAGAATTTCTTCAACACAAGTATTTTAATTTTTTTATACTTTACAATTTCCAGAATCTGCATTTGGATGTCTGTTTCACATTTCAGATTTTTTCATTAAATAAATTAATTATATTGGAAATTTTATAAACATCGTCATTTGTCTCATATGATATGATATACCCATATGCTTTCCCGGAAAAAAAAATTGATCTACAGACAGACAAATAACGGAATGGAAATAACTTTAGCAACAATAAGCATAAATTCAAATTGCAATCTGTAATAACAACCAAATTGCAATGAAAATAAAAAGAAAGAAAATAGGAAAATATAGGGGGAAAACTATTTGTTGTTTGCACATGGATGTAGTTTTCGTTTTACTTTCCCGTTTTGTAATCAAATACGCTTCCAGGAAGTGTTCATAGGAAAAAAATGAAATATTAAGACATCGAAAGAAAAAAAACTATTTTATTTCCTCCATGAAATATATATTCTGGGTATACAAAGTCAGAGACATTAGCATGGAAGTTTTTAAAGAATTAGTTTTTTTATATGTTTATAACTGGAATTTTAGGCTATTTTTGTAGGACTATGATATGCTCCTATTGTGGATTTCTAGGATATTTTTTTTGAAATTTTCCTATAATGGGGTTTTCCACTATATTGTTTTATGGTTTTTGCAGAATATAGTTTTGCAAGGACTATGAAAACTATATCAGGCCATAAGCCTGGATTTTTAAATAAAATATTTTCGGTAGGTCTATAAGAGCAATAAGCTATGAAGCACTATCAAGCCATAGGCGTGGTTTTTTAATGAAAACTTTCTACAAGAGCCATAAATGTGAAATTTTTTAGAACATTTTCAGAAGAACAAAATGAGCAACAAGTGAAGAATTTTAAGTATTTTCCCAGCCAGAGCAGTAATGTTAGATTTTTAAAGAATAATTTTTGGAAAGTATATTTTTTAAGTATTATTAGAGCCACAAACCTGAATTTTTAGGATTTTTATACCCTACACAACTATGTTGTAAGGGTACTATAGCTTTGTGCAGGCCCAAAAGTTTGTAACGCCGCGATATATTGGTAATAGGTCCACCTTTAAGTATACCAATAGTCATATCTCAACTAGCTGAGTCGATCTAGACATGTGTGTCCGTCCGTCCGTCTGTCCATTATAATTTGTAAAACGATACAGGCCACAGTTATGGACCAATCTTCACGAAATTTTGCAAGTAGGTTGGGTTCGGTCCAATGAAGACCCCTATTGTTTTTGGTAAAGATCGGTTAATATTTAGTGGATGAAATGGACCAAATACTAAATTTTTGTCGGTTTTTCTGGTTGCTCCAGAGGCCGCAGTTATGGTCCGAACATCGTGAAATTTTACATGGAGAAGGGGATCGGGCCTAAGAATAGGCATGCCTGTTTGGAGAAAGATCGGTCAATATTTAGCGGGTCAAATGGACCCTGACTTTTGTGTGAAAAATTACAAAATTTTTATTCTGGGGTGTATATACTTGCTCCTGAAGGATATATACCCGAGAAGTTGATAGTATATCCAAGAGGAGTTGTTGACCTTCAAATTGATACCAATTATATGGCTGTATGTACTCTGATGTGGGAGTTATACGTTATTAGGTAAAGGTGACTATGTGCATAGTATTACTATTACTCCATTAGAGGACGGAAATGTCGCGCTGACCGCTTTGAAATTGTACATGAATAATTCGAAAACTATAGGTGTCGCGACGCAGGTGAAGTTGAGATTTCATTCAGGGGGTGCAATGAACGGAAAACTTTAATTTTGCCAGATTTTCTAGTCGCTCTAGAGGCAATTATCATATGCAGAACATCACATATTTTACAAGGTGAAGGTGATCTGACCAAATACTTAGAACGACTGTTTAGATGATGATCGGTCAATTTTCCCAGGGTCAAATCAACCAAAACCTCATGTGACCATTTTTTGTTATTTTATGGCGTAAAAATTCAATTCAAGAAAAAACATTTTGGAAAATGTGCAAGACTTAGAAAGTGGTGTTGTTGATTAGATCTGGAACACTGAAATTTGGAAATACGATTAGAGGTTGGAGTATAGAATTGGGGTAAGGATTCAGTTTAATAAATTTATGCTTATGGGTACTAAATGGTACTAAATTTGAAATTTGGGTGAACCGATAGAACTGGAATTCCGAAATTTCCCGTAAGGATTACTTTTGGGATGTAGGATTGGGGTGTATGGGAAGTTCCAGAAATTCGTTCTAATGTGTAATATATGGTAGCATTTTTTGTACAATTTGGATTTGAGTGAACCGATGAGTCTGGAATCCTAAAATTGGGAAATAAAATTTCTTTTACATTAATGGGTACTAAATTTGGTAAATTTTCGATTTGGGTAAACCTATAGAGCTCAAATCATTAAATGTGCAATTAGTTTTGGAAATAAGTACTAAAAGAGTACAAAAAGTAAGTACAAGTACCATATAACGGTGTCTCCATTTTTCGGTATTTTTGTATACTACTTCAACCGCCCATGGTTTTAATTATAATTCAGATAGACTTTCAGATAAAATCCTTTAAAAATCCTCGCTTAAGGCTTTGAAAAAATCACGATTGTGGCACTGATAGTCATTAAAAGCATATTCGATATGTTCGAGTTCGTAGAAAAATTTTCCAACCAAAGAGTCTGTAAGTTGATATTTCCTTTCCTCCATAAGCCGATATAAAATTACGGATAGATTTTAGATATTTTGAATATTTACCTTATGGTAGATAAAATACAAAATTCAGGCCGCAGTTTTTATTGGTAGTTTTGATTACACTTGTTTTCATAATGAAGGTGTATTTCAATTTTAAAACGTTTTCCTATCCGTTGTTATTTTCCAAAAAACTTTATTGACATTTAAATATGAAATATTTATCAACGAACATGAATTTGTCCAATCATCCCAAATTGTATTGCATCGCAACGAGCATTGAGTTAAAATAGAAATTATTAACTTTTGAAATGATTTAATTTTCAAACAATTTTTTTGTTGTTGTTGACATTAAAATATGAAAAAAGTTAGCTCTTTTTTTGATTTCGCATAAATTTCCACGCTTATCTTTTATGACATTGTGAAATATATTTGTTTGTCTACACTCCCCTACCTACAAATGCAACATCGTTTGCTTGTTTCCGCATAACAAAATTTTGCCTCGAAATATTTTTCGTTACATTTTTTTCGTTGTTGCTGCAATTTATGCAGATATATGCATATATCCATTTGACCTTTTTTGGCGCGCGTTTCTTACAGTTCGCTAAATTTCGAGTATATTGTTGGAGCATTACTTTTGCCACATTATGATTGCAATTGTATTAATAAAAATGTGCAATTTCCAATGCAATCAATCATTCGATTGTGTGGGGAAAACATATGTACATATACATATGTGTATGTATGTAAATATTTTATAGAAAAGAACTGATTCGCTGACATTGGATTTTTTAGTCATAACAAATGTGGATCTCCTTGAAAATTTGTAATATTTTGATATATTTAGATTAATATTGAAGTGTTAATGAATCTAAAAATTAAATAGAGGCTATAAAAAGATCGGCCCCATTTTATACCCCTACCCTGAAATTGGCATTCAAAATACCTAAAACGGATCGGGACTTTAAAGAAAACGAACTACCAAACTATATATAGAGGTTGGAGAATTAATATAGAACCTCGCACATACCTTCCCTGTCGAATTTGAGTATTTTGTTTTTTATACCCTTCACCACGCTGTGGTACAGGGTATTATGTCTTTGTGCATATGTTTGTAACAGGCAAAAATAATTGAGATAGACCCATGGTTCCTTTTGAGAATATGCATAGAATCACTTTCTAAGTCGATTTATGCATGTCCGTCCGTCCGTCCGTCCGTCTGTCCGTCCGTCTGTCTGTCTGTCCATGTTAAATTGTAAACAAAGTACAGGTCGCATTTATGATCCGAATTGGATGAAATTTGGCATAGGTCACTTATTCGGCCCAAGGACGAACCCTATTGAAATTGGGAAAAATCGGTTCAGATTTAGATATAGCTCCCATATATATATTTAACCGATTTAATGTAAACGGTCCCTATATATCTTTCGATCTGCACGAAATTTGGTACAGGCTAATCATTTAGGCCTATAATGATGTCTGCCAATTTTCGTGAAAATCGGTCCAGATTTAGATATAGCTCCCATATATAGTTTCGTCCGATTTCATGTAAATGGTGCCCCTAAGTCCCTATATATCTTTTGATTTGTACGAAATTTGGCATAACGTACTGAATTAAGCCTAGAGTGATGTCTGTCAAGTTTCGTGAAAATCGGTCCAGATTTAGATATAGCTCCCATATATAGTTTCGTCCGATTTCATACAAATGGTGCCCCAAAGTCCCTATATATCTTTTGATTTGCACGAAATTTGGCATAACGTACTGAATTAAGCCTAGAGTGATGTCTGGCAATTTTCGTGAAAATCGGTCCAGATTTAGATATAGCTCCCATATATAGTTTCGTCCGATTTCATGTAAATGGTGCCCTAATGTTCTTATATATCTTTCGATTTGCACGAAATTTGGTATAACGTACAGAATTGAGCCAAGAATGATGTCTGCCAAGTTTCGAGAAAATCGGTCCAGATTTAGATATAGCTCCCATATATAGCTTCGTCCGATTACATGTAAATGGTGCACCAAAGCCCCTATATATCCTTCGATTTGCACGAAATTTGGCATAACGTACTTAATTGAGCCCAGAATGATGTCTGCCAAGTTTCGAGAAAATCGATCCAGATTTAGATATAGCTCCCATATATAGTTTCGTCTGATTTCATGTAAATGGTGCCCTAATGTTCTTATATATCTTTCGATTTCCACGAAATTTGGTATAACGTACTGAATTGAGCCTAGAATGATGTCTGCCAAGTTTCGAGAAAATCGGTCCAGATTTAGATATAGCTCCCATATATAGCTTCGTCCGATTACATGTAAATGGTGCACCAAAGTCCATATATATCCTTCGATTTGCACGAAATTTGGCATAACGTACTTAATTGAGCCCAGAATGATGTCTGCCAAGTTTCGTGAAAATCGGTCCAGATTTCTATATAGCTCCCACATATAGTTTCGTCCGATTTCATGTAAATGTTGCACCAAAGTCCCTATATATCTTTCGTTTTGCACAAAATTTGGCATAACGTACTGAATTGAGCCTAGAGTGATGTCTGCGTTGTTTCGTGAAAATCGGTCCAGATTTAGATATAGCTCCTTTTTATTATAGATTGATTTTAAGTAATTGACGCACCAAGAACCAATAGGAACAAAACGTTCTGAAATTAGTCTAACCTTCTGTCACAAGTTTGTTTGAAATCGCTTAATATTTGGATAGAGATTCCATATATATTTTCGCCCGATTTCAAGTAAATTGGGCATCAAACTCCTCATGTTAGTCAGTTTGACATCAAATTTTGCACAACGTACAAAATTGAGCATAGAATTATGTAGTTGCGTTTTCTAGAAGTACAGACATAGCCCAACGGATGACCCATTTATATTTGTTTGAAGTCGATTTACATACTTTATGGATAGATCTACGTAGATTAACATTTAGATAAATATCACATATTTTATTTCATCCAATTTCATGCTAATAGTCCAGTTTAATATTCCCATAGCGGTTAAGGGTATCATATAGTCGGCCCCGTCCGACTTTACTACTTTCCTTACTGGTTTTGTGCATATGTTTGTAACATGCAAAAATAATCGAGATAGACCCATGGCTCCTTTTGAGAATATGCATAGAATCACTTTTTGAGTCGATTTAAGCTCGAAATTTGGCACAGCGTAGCAAATTAGGTCTAGAATGATGTGTGTAAAGTTGCCTGAAAATCGGTTCAGATTTATATATAGCTCCCACATATACTTTCGTCAGATTTAATGTAAATGGTGCACCAAAGTCCCTATATATCATTCGATTTGCTCGAAATTTGGCACAGCGTAGCAAATTAGATCTAGAATGATGTGTGTTAAGTTTCCTGAAATCGGTTCAGATTTAGATATAGCTTCTATATCTGACCAAATGAACAATTTAGTATCGGTTGCAGAATGACGTGTTTATGGTTCCAATTTCATTTTACTGGTCCTTTAAAAATGCGACTTCTGTTAGGATTCATCTGTTGAATATACTCAAAGTGGTGAAGGGTATCATATAGTCGGCCCCGTCCGACTTTACTACTTTCCTTACTGGTTTTTATATAAATTAACTTTGAAGTTGAGTTGACTATACCAGTTTGGGGACGTCATTGATAATTTTTCATAGGCAGATTCGACAACCACAGAGAACCAATGCAAAAATTAACCGACAATTAATAAGAGCCAATTTGGTTTGGTTCGTCGTATAACAAAATCCCAGAGTGCCCCATTCTCGATTTTGAATTTCGAGGATTTCCAAACGCTGTCGTTCTTGTGCACAGATCTTCCAACTTTAAATACCATGTTTCGAAATGTTGTCTTCCACTTGATCTTTACATCGAATTAGTGGACTTCGGCGTGTAACATCAATTGGATCGCTTTTATATGCCTTTTAAGCTGGGGCATCCACATCCATTCTCACAACATGGCCTAGCCACCGTAGTCGCTGCAGCTCGATACGTCTGACTATGTCGATATCCGAGATTAGATGCTCCTTCTGAAAATACTGATTAAAACAACCACGTATAAAGCTCTGAGGGCCCTTCAGAAAATATTCTTTAAAAATCCACGCTTAGGTTCTGATGATTGAACTATCATTAACCTTCAAACAAAATTCTTTCCACGCTTATAACTATGATAGTCCTTCAGAAAATATTCTTTAAAAATCTACAATTATATGGTCTGATATTCCTTCAAACAGATATTCTAATGTTCATTAAAAAATCCATCCTTCCGAAAAAACTTCTAAAAAATATACGTTTATTGCTCTTTGAAGATTTTGCACTGATATTCCTGCAAATATTTTCTTAAAAAATCTAGGCGTATGACTCAAACACTTCCCTTTAAAAGGCTGGTCGCCATCCAAAAAATATGTTTTAAAACTCCATGCCAACCGGTGTAATATTTCTTCAAAAATGTTTATTAAAATTCAACGTTATAGCTCTGAGAGTCCTTCAAAAATTGTCTTTAAAAATTCACGCCTTCAAAACAGGTTATTTAAAAATCCACGCTTGTAGCTCAGATAGGTTTCTGATAGTCCGTTAAAAAAATAGTCTTATCCCTTTTCTGTTTTTTTCTATTTCAGTGGTCAAATACTTAAATAGGGAACAAGAAAACAGGGGAAATGAAACACGTCGTCATAAGCAAAACAATGAAAATGCGCGAATGAGACGAAAAGGAAATAAAATCCACTCAAAATGTTACATTGCAGGTATCAGACACATATCCCTCCTCCCAGGTTTAGGTAAATCAATAGCTAGAAATGGGCAGTGGCTAAATACCCAAAGGGTAAATACCCGGTGAATTGGGTAAATACGTATTTGTGGGTATTTACTATATTGAATCGGTAATCCAAACATCTTACACCATATTTCCTGGTTTCTATTATCAAATCGATTTAGAATGGATAGTTTTACGATACTTTAAAGACGTGAGTAAATACCCGAGTATTTACCCAAAAATTGGGTATAAACTCATTAACTGCCGAACCACTTGACATAGGCGGCTAAAATTTTGCTTACACGTTTTTCATGTCAAAGCAAATATAGAAATGCAAAATGGGGTCCCTGGGTCCAAGTTTTGATATAGTCCCCATATAATTCTTTTCTTTTCTTTTCATTCTTTTTCTTTTCATTTCATTCGTTTTTTCTTTACATTCGTTGAATCTTTTCGTGTTTATTGGGGCTCATTCATTTCCGGTGAATAGTCGACGACCAGATTTTCATACGCTCTTTATGGGTGCAAACAAAACGAGGGTGAGAAGGTTGCCGTTGGTGGTATTTAATTGATTGTAACGTAGAAATTTTTTATGAAACTTGCATTTATTCCTTGTCGAAGTTACTCTTTCTTTTGGAATTTCTGCGAACAAGAACCAATTCTTAATGGGGGGACAAATATCACAGCATCGCCCTTTTTGTGTATTTTATCTTGGTATTTTTACCCTCGCGAATGTTTTGAAAATATTTTCTTTTTACGTGTTTATAGATTCCTGCTAATATTCCATTTTCGATAAATGTAATCTGTATTTTATGCTTCTTTTGTCCTTATTTCTCGACCTTACTTTTCTCTATTGAAAAGGGTTTGCTATTTATGCAAAGGAAACATACATAATATTAAAATAAGGGGGAAAACCCGAAATAAAATAATATAAAGAAAATATTTGAATGCTGTAAGAAAGTGAACCAGGAAGAAATAAGGAAAAGGTCTTTGACCTGCAAGAATTGAACATCCCCTCAAAACATATATGTTTGTTGATATTCTTTCCAGAAATATCCTTAAAAAATCTAATCTTAAAATATTTTTAAAAATCCACGCCCCGAGCTCTTATAGTCTTTTAGAATATATTCTTTGAAAATCCACGCCTAGACCTCTTATAGTCCTTCAGAAAATATTCTTTAAAATACACGCCTCGAGCTCTTATAGTCCCTCAGAAAATATTCTTTAAAAGTCCTCGCCTAGAGCTCTTACAGCTCATCAGCAAATATTATTTAACAATCCTCGTCCAGAGCTTTTATAGTCCTTTAGAAAAAAATCTTTAAAAATCCACGCCTAGAGCTCTTATAGTCCTTTAGAAAATATTCTTTAAAAATCCACGCCTCGAGCTCTTATAGTCCTTAGGAAAAATATTCTTTAAAAATCCACGCCGAGCGCTCTTATAGTCCTTAGGAAAAATATTCTTTAAAAACCCACGCCTAAAGCTCTTATAGTCCTTAGGAAAAATATTCCTTAAAAACCCACGCCTAGAGTTCTTTTAGTCCTTAGGAAAAATATTCTTTAAAAACTCACGCCTAGAACTTTTATGGTCCTTTAGAAAATATTCTTTAAAAATCCACGCCTAGACCTTTAAAAGTCCTTCAGAAAATATTCTTTAAAAAGCACGCCTAGAGCTCTTTTAATCCTTCAGAAAATATTATTTAAAACACTGCGCCCTTGTAGTCCCTTAGAAAAAATCTTTTAAATCCACGCATAGAGCTCGTATGGTCCTTCAGAAACAATTTTTTAAAAACCCACGCCTAGAGCTCTTATAGTCCTTCAGAAACAATTATTTAATAATCCACGCCTGGAGCATTTATATTCCTTCAGAAGATGTTCTTTAAAAACCCACGCCTAGAGCTCTTATAGTCCTTCAGAAACAATTATTTAATAATCCACGCCTGGAGCATTTATATTCCTTCAGAAGATGTTCTTTAA